>NW_006263851.1:85104-96208 GCF_000469605.1 Apis dorsata | reverse complement strand
TTTGTTTTAACATATTATATATATATATATATATATATATATATATATACAGGTATATAGGTATACATATATATATATATATATAGGTTTTTAATTTTGTACATTATTATTTGATGTTACGTATTACGTTATTAAAAAGTTATATAGAAAAATATTATTATTCTGCAAAATACAAAATGATATTTTTGTATATAAATAAAATAAAATAACATGATTCGGAAGTTTCCATATTTTAATACTTCTAAATTTAAGATTCTAACATTTTAAGATTCTAACAATTTATTACTCATACATGTATGATTAATTTCATTATCGAAATGTAAATATTTCTATATATTTGATAATAAATCATAAAAGTATTATCACGTAAATATCTAATATTATTTACGTATTGATTATAAAAATTAATTTATTCTATATTTAGAAAGAAAATTATATTCTATCTAAATTAAAATAAAAGTAATTTTTTTTATTAACTAAAGAGTATTTTGAATTTTTATGAATTATAAAAGAAAGATTCCAAACTTTTATAGTTATTAATCAATGAAATTATTCTAATGAAAAAATTGTAGTCTACAAATTGAGACATAGTTAATAAAACCAAATTTGTGGTTACAAAAGTAAATGCGTGTGAATACAAAAGTAACTTAAATATATTTTATTTTAATAATAAAACTGGCTGCAAAGAGTGACCCAAACTTAGTTTCATTAATTTCATACAGTTAAAATAAATCCCATTATAAGCATATCTTAAGATTTTAATACAAATTATTAAAGTAAACTTTATAATTAATAGTATTAAATGTACCATACAATCATACAAAGAAATATTATTTATGAAATATTTAAATATATTTTTTATATTTTTTGATAACAATATATAAATATACATATATATTGTTATCAAATATATATTTTCTATCATTTATTTTAATATAGTTAGAGTCACGATTCGCGCACCTACAATGATCAAGATGATTATTCTGTAATAATAATAGTAATAATTACAATAATAATAGCAATAATTATTATCATTGGAATTTTTACATAAAAATATAAATTACAGTTTACTGTATAAGAGAAATCTGTGAAATCTCAAGTCTTGGCTCTGCTAAAAATGAATTTGCAGACAGAGTAACAATTGATCGAAATAATTTTATAGTCTTGTTTCTGGAGATTCTATTTATCAACTGTACAATTTTGGAACCTGAGAAAATCAATTATTGAAGTTTAATCATTTATGTTGATATATCTAGTAGTTATATGTTATGATGTAAAAGATGTAAAAGTATCAAATAATATCAATTTTCAACTAATTTGGGCAAACCTCAGGCACCTATATATATCAACATAATTATACATTTTTATAAAATAGTTTTTTGTAAGTAAGGTGTACACAATTAAATGAATGTTGATTAATAATAATTTAAATAAAATACATTTTTAATACATAAATTTCCATTTAACTGGAATCTTAAAATTGATATTCTATCACTTCTTTGTTGGTACACCATAATTTATAAATATGTCCTTTGTGTAAAATATAATACACGTACAATTTTCTTGTTTAATTAGCTATAACATTCTAAATGCAAAAAATGCAAAAATATTAGTATAAGCAACAAATAAATTGAATTTATAGAATTTATATACTGTATTTTCTCTTTTATATGTACCGTATTTTCTTTTTATTTTGTATGATATTAAAAAATCAAAATTTTTGTCACAAAATAAACCTTACTTCCAAAAGTTAAAAATTATACAGAAATATTTTACTTATGGATCTATATACGATTTTTAATTAGAATTGATAAGATTCAACCATTATTAGCATGGTAGTTATTAAAGATAAACAAAAACTATTTATTGCCAATTCCTCTTCTAAACCATTACAAAATCTCGACCTGTGTTAGATTTTTCACTTTCTGAACCTTCGCTACCTTCTTCACCTTCTAATGCAGAAGGAAGTTTATTTTCTTCGCTAGACGAAATTTCTTCGATGTGAGTATGTTCTTTAGATAATTCTTTGATACTAGATTTCTCTTCTCTGTAAATGAAATATAAATATGCGCACGATAAAATCTTTTAAATATCAAACATTTAAAACATTTAAATTAATCAATAAAAATCAAAATAATATAATCAATTTTAACTTACAATTGTGTTGGTGTTTCTTCGGTATCAGAATCTTTCTCCTTCTTTTTCTTTTTTTTACTAACTTTTCTATCACTTTCTGATGTAGAGCCATAATATTCATACTACAAATATTTAAATATATATACATTTTATTCATTAAATAATAAATAATTTCAAATTAATACATACTTGATAAGGTGGCCAGAATGAAGCAAAGAATCCAACATCTGCAGTTAAATTAGGCAAAAGCCAAAGATGACATCTGCCAAGTGTTGGAACCCAAAGAAGGCAAAATACAATTAATCTAATAATTGCTAATGCCAAAATAAATACAAGGAATCCAGCAGCTGCAACACTTATATAATATACACCATGACGGATTGTTAATGGCCACAATGGGAAAAGGCAAACACCAATTGCACCCAAAACTACAAGTGTTCCAAAGAACCAGTAATATATGGGAATTGGCTCATATATCCAAACATAAGCATCATTGCAATCTACAAAATATTGTTCCATATGCATCTCCAAACGTACCTAAAACAATTAATAATTTTTTAAATAATTTATTTTATTATATATTCTTTTCAATATACCAAAAACTTATTTAATAACAACAAGATCACTAAAATGAATACTTTTTTGATACAATGCTTGAAATTATTTTAATATTTATTAAAATATTTATATTGTAAAATAACATAAATATAACAACAAAAAAAATAAATGTACACATGTAAATTTATAGTATTGAAAGAATTATGAATAATAAAACTTATTCATAAACTCATATAAATACATATATACATATTAAATAAATAAATTATTATTTTATTTTAAAACTTACTTTTGGTTTTTTCTTTTTTTCTTCAGTTTTATCTTCATTATCTTTTTCACTTATTATATCTTTGTTTTCTTTAGGTTCTTCTTTTTCTTTTTCAGATTTCTTTTCTTTTTTAATTTCTTTAACCTTTTTTTTTATTCCACGAATTTTATATAATTCTTCTTCAGATATTACTACTTTTTTTGCTCGATGAAAGAATTTATGTCTCAACATCAAGTCAAGAAATTCTGTAACTTGTTTACGTTTTTCAAATTTGGTTTTACTCCATGGTGAATTCTCCAATAAAGCATCCACTGCACGTGAACCAGTAAAGTATTCAACATTGTGACTTCTATCAAATTTTGTTTTTTTTGAAGGTACATTGTTACGAATCCATTTAGCTACTGCATATTCTTCTTTAGATGGTTTTTCTTGAATAACTTCGTTATCTACATTTGATGTTTCCTGCTATAAAAGGTTAAATTTTTAATATTTTAAAATTTCATTATATTAAGTTAATTAATGTAGAATATTATATTATAAATTAAAATTACGTTTCATTATGAAAAATATTTAATGTAATCGTAATTATGTATATTATATATTATATAAAAAATAGAATAATAAAGTTTAGATGATACAGATTGACACGAAATATAATTAAAACAAATGTTGAATTTCTATATAAAAAAAAAATGTTTGACATAGACGTTACGATTCTATAAACAATAAAATAAAATAATTTATCATATAATAACTTAATCATATAATTGAATTTATAATTGAATCATATAATGAATTTTATATATCGAAAATAAATTGTTTGCTACGTCATCCGTTATTCTATTACAACACTTATTCATATTGACACGTGCTTTGAATTAAAGAAAAAATATGAATTTAACATAAAATGGAATATTATACTTTTAATTACTGAATAAATATTACAATTTATATATAGTATTGAATAATATTGTAATAATTACAGCCATATGTGATACTTACATCTTTGCGCTTCCTGCTTTTCCTACGTTCCGCCATGTTGTAAATTCCGTTTTGCGCTTGCGTGTTCAATCTTATTTACTCATTAGCAGAAGCAACAAACGTGGCATGTGCTTCTGCGTAATATACTGCATACAGTGTGTAGCCGGCTTCTTAAATATTACACACGTTATTTGAAGAAAAAGGTATAACTAAATTTTTAAATACGTTAATTTTTAAAAGTTCATTTCTTTCAATTGGAATAATTACGGTTATTGATATTTCACATGCATTTTATAATGTTTTTTATAAAACTGTAATTTCTATAATTTTATTCTAATATATTGATTTATAACTAAAAGTTTTTTTTAATATAATTTTATTATAAATTCTTCTAAATTTAATTTTTATATAAAAAATTCTTTTTTAATGTAAATTTTGAATAGAATTGTTTTTTCAAATCTTATTTTTTTTTATGTATAATTATATATAATTAATGACAGAAAGAATTCATGTCATTTTAAGATAATTAATTTTATAAAATAAAATAGAAAAAAATATGAAATAATATAAAGAAATAAAATAATACAAATTGTTACAGTATATTTTTGAAAATAAAGTTAATTATTTTTATTCCTGCATATAAAATTAACTATTATTAATTCGAAAATTGCATAATTGCATAAGATGAAATTAATTATATACTGAGAAATGTAATAAACATTAAAATTAACGTATTAACCTATAAAAATGTTGTTAAACTTTTTCCTATTTTCATATGAAAAATATATTGATATAGGAAATTTAACCTTAAAAATGAGTGCACCAATAAGTACTGCAATGGATAGTTTGTCAGCTGCAATTAGATCTAATATAATTCCAAATCAAGAATATTTATTACAAGGATCAGTGTTAGATAGTGCAGTAGAAGTATTGCTTCATAGATTACGTGGTTTATGTGATAATGTGGATACCGGGCCAGAAACTTTTAATGATCATGAAATGTGTTTTAGTATCAGGTATGTTTAATAATTTTATAAGCATTAGAAATTGTATTGTATTCATAAATTTAAATTATCATTAAATGTTTCATATTGTAGAGGATCTGAACAGCCATTGCTTTTACGTGTAAGAAGGGCTTTAGATTATCAAGATATGCCCTGGCAATTACGTTATATCGGTCAACCCGAATTGGGTGATAAATCAAGACCCACAATTGTCAGAAGCAGTTTAGATATAGCAACTAGTAACACAGTTGTCGACTTTTTAACAGAACTTGGATGTAGATTAGATTTTGAATATATTGCACGTGGTTATATGTTTCGTAAAGGTAGAATGAAAGTAACAGTTTCCAAAATATTTAAAATGGGTCAACAAGGAAAAATACCTGAAAGTATGGAAGCAATATCTCAAAGTTATTTAGTAGAATTGAGTGTTTTAGCACCTAGTGGTCAAGATGCAATAGCAGAAGATATGAGAATTTTTGCAGAACAATTAAAACCTTTAGTACAACTTGAAAAAATTGATTATAAAAGACTTGTACATTAATATAATAATCAATATTGTATTTTAAACCGTATTAATTATATTTATTTCGTTTGTATAAATTTTTACCGATATTGTCGAAAATATTCTCCTTATATATTTAATTACATTATGTTTTGCGAAATCATCGTTTTAGGTGTATATTGTAAAACTGAAAATGTGATATATATTTTTTACGTTAAAGATTAAAATATATTGTAGTTTTTAAAAAAAACTGTATATGAAAATGTATTCAATTAATTTTTTTCCATACCTTACTTTTGGTTTAGGATCACGCGCCAAGCAATGATATAGACAAAGAAAGTAAACATATCAGGAAAAGGATAGAGATAGGATTAAAAATATTGAAATCAGCGCCATCTTCAGAGTGCCACAAATGAAATACAAAGAAAGGATAAAAACGTAGTAAGAAATGATCTTTAATGCCATCTTTCGAGTATTAAAGCATCTTTGCATCAAAATAGAATAAAATAGACTGAGAATTGAAGATCAGCGTCATCTTTTAAAATAATTCTTCGGCGAAATATCTTTTGTATTCAAAAGATAGCGTTAACATTCAATTCTTATTCTATCTTTATTTCTTTCATTATTTTCTATTCTTTTTTTATGTTTCATTTGAAGATGACACTGATTTCTATATTTTATTCTATATCTGTCCTTTTCTCATTATTATCCACTCTTTTTTTTGTCTATTTTTCGAGCTCTGCATTTGTATGACAAAATTTATGCTCAAGAAACGATTGCGATATCTTTATATTATCGATTAAAAATTTTAACAGACTTTATTTTTAATCCAATTTTTAAATGTTGTAAATATATATTTTCTTATGTATTTATATCATATAAGTATAGACCAATAATACATATATTCTTATATATACAAATATTTATATTCTTATATCATATTATTTTTATAAATAATTTATTATATGATCTATAATATATATCACTTCTTAATCGAAAAAAGACAAAATAATAATTTTGCCTTTTATATAATCGTACGATAATATTTTCACTGAATTCTTAAATATAAAAAGTATTACCTAAAGAAAGCATACATAAACGAACGCCTTGTTGACAGAGATGATAATCTTTTATAGGTAAAGCTAAAGTTTCATCTAGAAGTTTTAAAATTTTTAAATAAGATTTTAACGCTTCTCGATGGTTTCCTTGCTCGAGATTTTTGGATGCAGTTTTAAAAATTGCATCTGTCTCTTGTAACGCTTTTAATCCTTTAAAAATATTCATACATTTTCTACATTTGAAACATTCGATCATAAATTCGTTCGAATCTGTTTTTACGGGTAGAACGTTTCCACATTCTTTTCCAGTTTCGCATTTAAACCTAAATATCGAAGAACAAAAAATTAAGATTAAGAAAATTATTTTTCACTCATAAATTTTAAATAAAAAATTAAACCTTAAAATCGTTGGATCGATTTCTTCTAAGAGAGGCCAATGATCTCTACATGCTTCACAGTTGCAATCGAAAAAATATTGCAATCTCAATTTTCTCTTCCGTTCACTTTCGGGAGTAGTAGTAAAAATTTGACCGTAGTTCTCAGAAATTTCCTCTCCCGATGAAATGGAACGAATTGCTCGTACAACCATAGTCGTACCGATAAAGTATCTATATGATCAATGATACTTAATTAGATATTCTTTAAAATGAACAAGAATATAATAAATTCATATTTATCATTAAATCATAACCTCATAAATAATTGTAAGCAAAGGTACTAATATTATTATTCACCTGATGATACCAGGATTGCACGAATGATTAAATAACGATATTGTCGGATAAAGTCCTCCACCGATAAATTTGCTTTTAGCGTTTGCTAAATTATTATCGGCTCTTGGTATCACTAATTCCGATATCTGAAAATCAAATTGAAAGAAAATGAAAACGATTATTAATTCCATGGAAAAAATAATATATAACTTACTTCGTGAGCGTTAAATTGTATCATCATTAAATTATGTAGAATTAAACCGCCTATATACAATTCACCATCGGAAAGTTTTGCTTCTACCGTATCTGGAGTTTTAACATGTTTCGGAAAATAAGGACCATTTTTCAACAGTCTCAATAACCAACTAGCTATGTAAGTTCTGTGAAAGAGATCTTCTATAGTCCTTTTGTCCTCGTGAGTTACTATACGAAAAGAAGTATCAAGTATATATATCGTATTTTTGACAATCTATTGTCAAACAAAAACACATATATATATATTCGATTTGTTAAAAAATTGAAGAAACTTTAAACATAGTTAAAGCTTTAAACATAGTTATACATTTAATCTTACTTTTATACTGTAGACAAGTTCTCGAAAAAATTTAATTACCTAACCTAAACATAATTTTAAAATCATCGAATCGATAAGGTTCACTTGCGGATACTTTAAATTTATCCTTCCCTTTCACATCTTTCAATTTGTACAATTTGTCGAATGATTGTTGAACAATTATCCTCAAAGCTAGAAAACAATTTATAGAAGTTTTCGACGCCCACAAAGTAGGCAATATCGGACACTCGTTTTCATGGATCTTGGCATCCTTGTCTCTACATGAAATACTACAATAAGCGACACAACTGCACGTTTGGCAAACAGCTGGTATCGGTACAAATATCTTTGTGAAACAACAGAAACAATTGATGAGTCTGAAATGTAATTACTTCGTATTATATAAATACGTATATATGTATTTTGATAAAAATTCGAGCGAACCTGTATTCCGCCAATAGGAATGCACTATACGGTTTCTCTACTGCCAATATCTCTCCAGGTTCGATATCTTTAGTAGCAATCGCGTGTCTGCCTATGCTACCACCTTCGTCTCTTATTTCAACCGCTTTGCTGCAAGAAGGATATAAAGGATTGCAGTCCTCGATCTTTGGAGTCGGTTTCTCAGGCTCGCCAATATTTCTCTTTTCAGGAATTTTCGGCCCTTTACGTGCCAACTGATTACCCTTCTCTATCACGGCGAGCATGATTCTGATGTCCGCTTCGAGCTTTTGTTTCTTCTCCCCGGATAATTTTCCATCGTCCAAAGCTTTTAAAGCGCTTCTAAATGCCAAGACGGCCTCGTCGTGCCTTTTTAACGCGAGCAAACATCTGGCCCGTCTTTCTTCGATCTTGTAACGCAACTCTTGAGGATATCCCACGCGCAAAGCCTCTTCTGCGTCGGTGAGGGCGTAACTGTGCTTTTCCAGATGGTAAAGCGTTGCCGAACGATTTGCCAATAGGACGGCTACATCTGGTGGAGGAGATTAATTAACCGATTCGTACGATTTAATAAAATTTAGATAGGAAAATTATTTCGTACAATTCGTGGAATGATAAATTAAAATAAAATAAAGAAGAATAAGATCTCGAGATGACGAAATTTTTAATAGTGGTGAAATAAATATAACCGATGATAACATCAACAATCGTCAATTACCTTTTTGAGGTGCGAGCAGAACAGCGTTCGAATAAATTTCCAACGCCTTAACGAATTCTCCACGGCCGAAATACTTGTTACCAACATCCTTGAGTTTCAAAGCTTTCTCACCGTTCTTCAACATTTGATCCTTCGCTTCTCCGATCTTTATAGCCAAATCGTAAACTTGCGGATAGCGCAACATGAAATCGATCCTTTCCGAGTTGCTATTCAAAGATATGAATTTTTTCATGTCTTGCGGTGTAATTGCGTTTTGCAACCGGTGGAAATTTGATCGAAAGTAATCGCTAATTTCGTTGTCCTTCTCTTCCAGCATCCTTTAACCTTTAGATTTTTATTCTCGAAAGATTCTCTAATATTTTCTCGAGTTTTTTAAAATATGTATTTTATTATTTACTCGTTTCCAACGTTCACTGGGCACGCTTTGAAATGGGAAAACAACGTAAGAATTTTTTGATTTCTCTTCTCGAAGAAAGATTATTTTTCCAGTCGAGAATGCATACGCGTTGTCGACGGTCGACGACACTCGATGCTACTGGCAACTTGCTACACCCAAGCGTCCAAAAACTACGTTCATCTATTCCCGTGTGCGCTATTTCTGGTTGCATCGGGTAGTCGTAGATGCGTGCAATAGAACAAACGGCTTACAAACATAAGCACGTGTAATTGATTCAATCTTCCCAATTTGTTTTACAAGCCGAATCTTTTGTAGACACTCGTCGACTCGTAAGCGTATTTTGAGCGCGAGAGAGAAGGACAGAATGAAACTATCCGAGTTACCGATTATCGATTTTTTTCGCGTACGTGAATTTTCGTATGATACGTCATTTTTTTTTTTTTTTTCTTTTTTTTACGTACGTAAAAAGCTTTTTCAGAAATTTTTTTGATGAAAAAGAAATGTCTCTATGTATTTGAATAAAGGTAAAATTTACAAGTTTAATTTATATTTCATAATTTGCATGGATATCGTCATCGTTAAATTATTCGTTTAATTTTTTTTTTTCCACGTATTCATGGGTTTATTGCGTTATGGAAAATAGTAGTAGGTCGTTAAATAATTTATTAACCAGAATCATTTTATATGTCGAGAAAAGAATAATTTATGTACATATATATATATATAGCATGCAATATAAACACATATATTTATACGTGGAATCTTACAAGCTATATAATTTAAGTACAATATATATACAAAACTTAAACAAGGTACAAAATATCGATGTACGAAATGTATATAAGTACGATAATATTTTTCTCGTGAGATTATTTCGATCGAATGAAATCGCAATTTAATAAGTTACGTGTTATCGATTGATATTACATCGAAATCTTACAAATTACATACAATAAATATATATTAATCTTCTAACAATTTAATATCATATTTATGTTATCAATTAATTTCTTATTTATCTAATAGAATATATGATATATTATATATATATATATATTAATATATTAAACAGATTCATCGTTAATTAATTATATCATTAACAATAACAAAATTCTATACTCAACAAGATTTACGTTTCTCCTATTTCCTTATAACATAGGAGAGAGAGAGAGAAAAAAAGTGAAAGAGCAAACGCGATCAGGTATAATGTTCCTTGAATTAATTAACTCACGTTTCCATAATTCAAATCGTCGTTAAATCTTAATTGACTTGTTTCCTCTTCTTATTTTTTCACGGACATATGCAAATAAGCGAAACGTATGTAAATATACCCTGTCTTGTCAGTTACGAGCACCGTGTATATATATATATATATATATAAATATAAAAGATACGAGAGTTTTTTTTAATTTAAACCAAAACACTTAACATAACCTATTATTCAATTCAAAACAATTTCACTCGTATCTTACGAAAATACTTATTATCTCATTAATTTCGAGTGAAAAGAAAAAGAGAATAATAAACAATGCATATTGCAAAAAACGATATTCGCATTAATTATTATTCATCAGAAAATTTAAAAATCATAGGAAGCTTCGTCGTCCTCCTTTTTACGCCTGAACGCCATTTTGTACAGTCCACCGGCTGCGCAAGCGCCGATTATCGGTCCGATCCAATAGACCCAAAGATTCTTCCACTCGCCAAGTATGACAGCTGGACCCAACGTTCTTGCGGGATTCATGCTGCTTCCCGTCACGGGTACAGCCGCCATG
>NW_006263851.1:80087-84740 GCF_000469605.1 Apis dorsata | reverse complement strand
GAAACGGTGATGGTCAAGCCGATGGCCAACGGTGCCCAACCCTTCGTGTCGGTCCTCTTCGGGTCCGTGACCGCGTGGACAACCAGAAGGAGGAGGAACGTGATTATCGCTTCCATGAAGATGCCTTGGCTCTCGCTCACTTTTTCACCCAGCCCCGTGGCGCCTAAACCCTGACCGATCGTTTCTTTAGGGATCAATAACTGCAAATAATTGGAAAAATTTTTCTAAGAAGAAAAAAAAGAAACTTGTTATTCCGTCCAACACGACGTTGAAATCGATTAAAGAGCGATTCCAAGAGTTTTCTTTTTTTTTTTTCGTAATTACTCGTCAATTAGTAGTGTTGGCACGAAACATTATATCACGAAGAAAAAAAAAGAAAAGAAAAAGGGAGGGGGGAGAAAAAAATTAAATCAAACATGTTCTCTCTTCGGTCGTATCGTTTTTATTAGGTAATTATAGGGGCATTTCGTTCAATGGGCCAGGTTTTGGTGGTCGATCGAGTGGCAATGGTGGGGTTAATGGGCTAACACGTTGCATTATGTAATTCGATGCAACAGTGTTTCAGATGTAATCACGTTGCAACAATTATTACTTATTGCCGCCTCGTTTTAAAAAAAAAAAAAAGAGAAATTTATTCGTTATCCGAAACGATTATAGCCGAAAGTTTTTTTTTTTTTTTTTTTTAAATCAATCGAACCATATTTATTCCATTAAATCCGATCCGTTAATGGTCAATTTACCTTCCCGTCTTTTTTTTTTTTCGTCACGTCATATATTTATAAACGACGATCGATGCGCCGTTAGTATTATACACGGAACACCAAGAGCTCATCAATAAAAACTAATCGTAGAAATTAATGCGCGGCTGTGAATCGACTGTCTGGAACGAATCAGGCATAACGTATATCTGCAATTTGTTCGAGCCGTTGCCTTCTCACGTAACTAATCCCGGCATACTCGGGATAAGATAAGACCATGACCTTCCAAAACGTTTTAAGTAAACGATTAAGAAGCCTTTTTTTTTTTTTCTTTTACGATACTTATAATTGAATGAAAAAGATAAGAAGAATGGATAGAGGACATACATGTATACATATACATATATATATATATACATGTATGCGTTGTGTAGATAAATTGCAAGTAGCGGCAATAAAAATCCAATTTAGCGGAGAGCGTAGTTAAAACGGTACAATTATTGGCCGATTAACACGCTCGAGCCGCGTCTCGTGCGAGAGATATTATGTCAATAATCTTACCTTCAAAACTCCCGAACCGGCGATTGCACCACAACACTGGCAAACAATGTAGCACACCGCCTTTAGAAAGCTGCAGTTTCCGCTCACCAAAAGGCCCACCGATACAGCTGGATTCACGTGACATCCCGAGACCGGACCCAACACCTTAAAACACGAAAATAATAATAACAACAACAACAATATATATATCGTAAACCTTTTAACTTTTCTTAATCTCGCGACAAAGATCTATTAAAATTCCACGTTTCACAAATATTTTCTCGCGAAATCTCGCAAATCTCTCAAATTTACCTCGATCGTGTTCTACAGATAAACACAGACAGCACGTACCAAAAAAGATAATAACTGATACACTGGTGTCGTAAGACAAAGATCTATCAAAATTCCACGTTTCACAAATATTTTCTCGCAAATCTCTCAAATTTGCCTCGTTCTAGAAACAAAGGTAGCATGCGCGTTACGTATCAAAAAACAGATAATAACTAGTACACTGGTGTCACAAGATACTTTGTTTATCGTCCGTGTTTGTAACCGCTTTTGCGAGAAACTTCTCTAATCCTAATTTCGAATTTCGCAATTTTTGCGGAGCATGACCGGTCAGAATACGATAAAAAAAAAAAGAAAAAGAATCTCGAAAATTTATCTCGCCTCACGAAACGATTTCCTAACGATTGTAACGTGTATGTGCAATAATGGCGAAATCCGAGAGATCTTATCGTTAGATCCACGGCTACGAAATTGTTTGAACGGGCAAAATTCGAAGCCCGTGTCGTCTCTCCTCCGTGTTCCGTTTCTTACAAAAAGCGAACAACGGCCCATTTCGCTTCGAGCCCTTGAAACGCGCGCAACGTTGCGACTCTTGGATATCTTGCATGGCAACAGTCGCCCTTAATTCGCGTTGCGATACTTGGCCGGGCAATAAATGCGCGCGCGTGCGTGTGCTCTTTTGTAGGTAAGTATAAACGACGAACGAGTTTTGAGAAATATTGACGCAACGCGATTGATTTGTATTTGTCTTTTTTTTTTTTCAGAGCAAAACGTGCATACATCATTTCCTCTCCTCTCTCGCGCGTGAATTTTTTTTTATCATAAACTCAACCGGTACAAATGGTTACTATTAGTTTCGTAAATATGGGAAAAAAAAATTCTTAGACGCGTATTTGCGTATCAAATAAATATTTGGATCGAATGAGTGGGTAAATATGTGTGTTACGAGTAAATATTAAAATATGCGTGTTACGAGGATATTAATAATGGGAGAGTAAATACATCGCAGACTCTTCGGCGTCGCTCGACCCGCCGGAAATGTTTGTAATAATATCGTGGCAGAAACCAGTTGGAAGAAGTTGGGATTCCAAACAAAGAAATCGTAGAAGAAAAAAACACTCGTTGAAGAGCAGATTAAGAAAGAAAACGATTTCATCGCTCGATATTAAAATCGAAAATTTTCTGAATACATTCATCAATTTTTAATATAAACACACGATACACTTATACACACATATATATATAAACTTCTATAAAGAGTTCAACGATCTCGAACTTGCAAATCTGTGAACGAAATTTTCATATCGGTTCAAAGTAAAAGCGGACGTGTTAAGAAAAATCCACGAGTGCGATTGAATGCAAATCGTAGGAAAGGAAAAAGGACGCTATCCGAATCGGGAGGAATGAATGACGAAAATTTAGAGGAAAGAGAGGGAAGTGTAAATGGTAAAGTCTAGATGGCGAGTCGGTTTGTGGCCAGGTTGCGGCCCAGTTCTCATGCACGTCGGCAAGGTCTCGGTTGGCCCCAGGCGATCGAGATACACATGCGCCGACCAGTTACGCCGCGAGATTACGCAACTCATCTTTCCCCCCTCCCTCCTCTTTCTCCTTCTCTTCTTCTTCTTCCTTCGTGTCTTCTTCTCGACCATTCTCGTTTCTCGAGAGTGTCGCAGCCACGTTTGCCAGGATAAATTTTGGCCACGGAGCACGGAGCGAAGATCAAACGACGCGATATCGACTATATATAATTGATTTTATTAATTACAAGATGGAGCACAGGTGACTCTCTCGAAACACTGGAGAGGCAATTATCGGTTTACGAGGAAGGGTTTCTCGCTTTAAAAGGTTTTGCGTTCCGACGCGCGCTTTTGCGAAAATTAATTCTCGAATTTATCTCTTTCTTTCTTTCTTTCTTTTTTTTTCTCCTCCCGGGGGAAAAAAAGAGGAGGCCTTGTGCCGAATGAAGAAAATCCTATCTCCTCCCTTCTCTCTTCATTTTAATTAATACCACCGCTATTCGGCGAACGCAACCGATATTACACGCACGCGTGAACCCACAAAGGGGAAAGTCAAGTTGCTTCAACTTTTCATCCAAGTACCGTCCGGCTCCGGCTCCTCGTCCTTCGTCCGCGCAACACTTCTTCCAAGAACGAGCGATAAACGAGCGATTCGTCGTGCACTTTTATTCGGCAGCCTCGATCAAATTTTTCGTATTTCCCCTTCCCCCTTTTACTGTATTTGCTTACGCTCACCGCGTAATCTTGAATTATTAATCAAGAGCGTGTCTAGATATCTGGTGATGGGACAACTGTGATGGTGGAGGATTTGCGAGACGGTGGCGAAACGAACGGCTGTGGGCACACGAGACTAAAAATCGTAAACTTTGAGGATTCGTGGAACGAGGTCGACGAGCTCTTTCTTCCATCCGTGAATCATGTTTTTTCTTTCCTTCTCTCTCTCTCTTTTTCTTTCCTTTTTTCTTTTTCACAGCGAACAACGCGTAATTTAATTCATTCAAGGATTCGAGACGAGATTTAAAACGTTTCTCTCGGATTAGAATCTCTAGGATCAGGGCTCCCTCGGGGGCTCCCCGTGACCCACAGCCCCGGGATACCCTCGTCTATGTGGTTCTATTCACATCCGCTCTCGTTCTCTCGAACGAATCACGTAAAGATCCATCGTGCCGGGTTCAACCAAAAACTCGATCAATCGATCAATTTCTACGTGTCTCTGTAACGAAGTGATATTAATTCGAGAAACTGATTTCTTTTCACAGATATATTTTCCAATAATTTGTTCTCTCATCCTTTTCAATTAAATACATCGATATATTAATATAACAATCAATGATAATTAAATCGAATCTTGGATTATATTTGCGAACAATTAATTCGAATTTCAGTAAAATAAAAACAGAATATAAATCGTAATCTTCTTGCATAAATAATTTAAATAATTATTTATTGAAAACGGTCGAATAACATTTATAATTATTATAGTTTATCCGATCTTCGTATAGTCTCGTTTTGACGATGCAGTTATTGTGTTCTCGAACAATAAATTATCGAAATAACTTTACTCGTAATTTCAACTATTGAATTTTGCCCATCACTGGTTGTAAGGGACA
>NW_006263851.1:77126-79245 GCF_000469605.1 Apis dorsata | reverse complement strand
CACACACACACACACACACACTTTTTTTTTTTTCTTTTTTTCGAAAAAAGATCCAACCAAATGACTCTAATATTTGCCAAGGGAATCTTTTCGAACGAGGATCGCTTTCAAGGTACCTTAACCGCAAGCACTTTGTACTACTTTCGAAATCTAGTCTGGCAATCTATCAATCGAGGGAGGAAATTGCAAAAATCTGAAAGATGCAACGATTGTTAAAATTATCCTCCTCGGGCGAAGATCGTTCATTAAGTTTCTATTATATGTAATAATAAGTTTCACTGATGGGATGAAAATTATTCGAATCGAACTTTTAGCCAACTTTCTCGTCTTTCTCTCGTCTCGTGTTACGAACAAAAGGACAGTTATTAATTTTACCTGTATAGAATTAACTTGTTCGCTTCGTTAAGAAATGATCTTGAAAGGATTTATCTCAGTTACAATAGTGAACAATAGACGTCTAAAATATAAATACGAATACGATAATACTTGACCGGCTCGTTGCACGATTGCGCAAGTCAAGAAGTAGTACCTCTTGTGGTCGTTGTGCGTCGTCCAACGCGCGATCACGTTCACTGGGCTATCCTTTTTGTTTCGTTTCCTCTCCGCGTGACACCGTGTAAACATTCGCGCTTTGCTTTACTTTGCGACGAATAAACGCTTTTCATTTTTTTTTTTTTTTATGTATTTAAAGCGAAAGCAAAAGTGGAATATACAATCGATTAGATTTGTAGAATAAATTTCATATTGGTTTAATAAAAATGTCTCGAAGCATGGTGAAGAGAATCCATTTTATGATTCTGATGGAAACGACAGGTTAGGTTATAAAGATGAGTGTTCTTCTCGTACGAGTATTGTTATGGAAAATTAATTAATAAATCGAAAGGTTGATAGATCGATTTGAAAATGTTAAATTTTTGTAAAACTTGACGTATGCAAATTCTGATGAAAGCGAGTAAAATATTCTTTCGCATACATATTATTATGAAAGATAATAAATAAATAAATAATTAATAAATCGAGAGATTGATCTTTTCTTCATCTTGCGATACATCTTGATACTTCACGTACTTTTATCGTAGATCGAATTAAAAATGTTAAGCTTTTGTGACTAATTACGTGACTCATAAAAAAAAAACTTGATGTTTCTTTTTTTACTCGCGATTATGCAATGTTACGTCTCCTTCCATGAGACGATTCGTCTCGTTCGTGACAAATGACACGTAACGTGGGGTGGCACAAACGTATGATTTGCATTCAAATTATCAACTTTGACTTTTGCGGCCCCTTCCCCCTCCCCCTCCTCTTTCTTTCCGCGTCTTTCTTTATTGCAGTGAACGCGTTACGTACGCCTCGAGTATAAAACAAAAGGAAGGAAACAACGGACGACATCGTCGAATCGCATACGTTTAAGATTATTTATTCAAATTTATACGATCTCGATTCGTAATATACGCGCGATTGAGCAACAATTTTCCTCTCTTCTACTTTCATCTCTTTCTTCTCACTCATGACTCGCCAACGTAACAATTTCACCACTTTGTCCCATCCCAACGTGTGAGAATTGCAATAATTACGAGCATCCCGTTTTTCTCGGTTCTCATCACCAACGGCCAATTGTCGAAGAGCAAACAAAAGAGGAGAAACGTTTGGACGAAAAAAAGGATGGGGGAAACTTAACGAATGAGATAAATAATTAAATACGTAATTTTATTTCGCGAATTCATTTGCCAAGAAAGATATATGTAACAATGTATCCTTTTTGATAAATATATATATATGGATATAATAAATATATAAAATAAATATATAAAATAAAAAAATAAAAAAATAATATATAAAATAATATAAAATAAATAAATATATATATATATTAAATTTTAAATTATCATAATCGAACGAAGCATAGGATTAATAAATATCTATGTCTCATATATCGAAAAAGAGAAATAAAAGAGAAGACATATTTGATCAAAAAAAGAATAGATGTAATTAATTATCATAATAAAATTTAATTTGAAATAAGAAACAAGAAGAAAAAATTAATAAATATCTATATCTCGTATTTGCAACGAGAGGCAGCCTGTCAGATAATAAAATATCGAATATAGTTATAGAGACA
>NW_006263851.1:73859-76923 GCF_000469605.1 Apis dorsata | reverse complement strand
AAAAAAAAAAAAAAAAAAATAGAGCAAATTTAACAAATAAAATAAATAATTAAATACGTAGAAGCTTATTTCGCGAATTCATTTGCCAAGATCAACAATCTATGTATATGTATATCTTCTTTGGCAAATATATACACATACAATTAAATTATAAATTATCATAATCGAATTTAATTTGAAGGAAGAAACGAGAGGAGCGAAGCATAATAAATGCCTGTATCTCGTATGTGCAACGAGGGGCAGGCTGTAGGAGAGTAAAGTATCGAAAGAGAAACAAGAGTCACATTAGTCGATCGGAGGTTGGAGGCGAGTCTCTCGAGTAGGTTGTCGGAGCCTTCGGGGCAGAATTGCACCATCCGGTGAGTTAGACCCCCTTGGGCGAATCACCGGCCTTATTTACCCTTCTACCAGCTCGTGTTGCCGCCGGCTCTCTCGGATCGAGCAACGCGTGTGTCACGTGTTGAAACGGAATACACGCGTATGCATATAACGTAACGAATGCGCGTAAAAGGCGCTGCACGCGCGCGATATTAATTAATCTTCGCGCAAGATATATTATATATCCTTCGAATGCGAGAAAAACATTTTTTTTCCTTTCCAAAAGAAAGCCCGATTATTAGAGAACTCGAATTTTTAATATACTTCGCTTTTTCTTTACCTGAAATTTTGCCCGAATCAAAGCGGGGTTCGGCTGATTTGATCGATGCTTGGATCAGGATGATTAATGAACAGTGTAAAAACATTGTATAAATTATATAATTATTGTGATAATCGATGGCAGAAATCGGGTTGCACGGGTTCATAACATAATTTAACTTTCGTCCATTTTTAAGAGTTTAAGCCATTTTTCTTTTACATACGAAAAATATACGAAAAATATACGATACGATCGGAGAGAGTTATTTTTCATCGAACGAGAGCGGGAACTCTTAAAGCGTTCGATTAATTACCGCATCTTCTATTTGTTACCGACTGCCCGTTTACTTCACTATTTACTCGCTAACGTCGCAAAAGTAAACGCAGCGCAGACAGAGCAAATACCAACCACCGACTGGCGGCCAGTGCCTGAACTAAAGATGGACCGAGCCGCGGAACGCGTCCAAGTATCCGTTAGGTCGATCGTTGTTCCGACGTTACACGTCGTGAAAGGCAAAAGATAAAGAAGAGAGCGAATTAGTAATTGGTTCGCCAAGACTCGTTAGCTTCTGCCCCAGTTACAAAAGTGGAAAGAAACTCCTTAAAAATGGGAAAGATTCCTTTTACCGATCGTGTATATATGCATCTTTCTTGGCAAATGATTTCGCGAAATAAACTCGTTACGTATTTAATATTTATTTTACTTGTCGTCCGAATTTATTCCCGTTGTCGTGAGTAATAAAAAAAAAAAAAATATTTAAAATTAAGACAAAATCTTTTCCAATTGTATTTAACTTCATATCAAAGTGAATTTGTTCGAGTCGAATTTATCGTTAAGAAGCGAAAGAAATATTTAGAATCGTATACGTGTATGTCTCTCGGCAAACGAATTGGCAGAATAAACTTGTGTATTCGTTCGATCGACCGCTACCTAAATTTATCATTCTTTTCAAAACATTCGATCGTTATAGTCTCGATTGTTATGCAACATTATGGGCTCACGGTTAACCGTTCTATTTTAAATTTCTCGTACAACATCGATTTGTAGCTGGATGTCAGTCATTGAGACTCGATCCTCGTTGAATGATTCTTTTTCTCCAAATGTCAATGAATGCGGAGTAAATGTACGACCTCCGTGTCGTTGGACGCTCGTTTGTAACGTGCCTTCTTCGTGCCTTCCGGCATAAGAGGATAGAAAAAAGAGAGAGAGGGAAAGAGAGAGACACAGTCTACGTGAAACGTTTGAGAAAGAAAGATAACAGATTTCGCGGGTCCATTACGCTTCCCACGTGTTCGATCCAAGCCTACGCCTAGTCGACCGATCGTGTTAACACTCGATTTCGATTTTTTCTCGTTTTACTTTCAATATTGGCCGAACACCGAACAATTGGACAAGCGGATGGACTCAAGTTTTTCGATCCCTCCTCCTCCTTTCGTATAATTAACGAAAGGATAATAGATGCGTGAAATTTGAATCGTGGAATTGTTGATGGTTGTCGGTGAGGCGGGATATTGAAACGAATGTTGCGAAACTTTGGCATTGAGCGGTGAGAAGGAAAATAATGTTCCAAAAGAGAAAATAGGTCGCGTTCAGAAAAGATTTACTTCGTTTAATGGCATACGTTGCGATAAAATGTTGCGCGCTCGCTTCATCGGTACTTCACACTTTAATATCTCTACTGTGCTCTGCTGCAACTGTTGCGCGTTCCTCCCTCCCCCCTCCCCAACTGGAGATAATATATGGCCAAGTAATGTAATTGTGTAGAGGTTTTTGCGGAGAGCATTGTCACACGTGCGGTATTTAATCGGACGATAAATAAAAAAGCCTAGTTTTTGAATCCAATCTTTCGATCATATTCTCATGTTAATTTTTTTTGTAACGAATCGACATTAAATTTTTCGTTTTCGATTTAATCACATTTAATTTCAAAAATTTTTAAATATTATATTATTTCATAGATCATTCCTAAAAGATCATTTAAAAATATATAAGTGGTTTTGGAACAAAACGAAATACAAAATCGATCGATCGTAAAATTTAAATAAAATCTCGTTTGATCGAGTTGAAATCAAATTTTTCGATTTAATTTTAACTATTCGATATATCATTCCTAAAAGATCAATTAAAAAAAAATATATATATATATATATATATAAGCGATTTTGATATAAAACGAAAAACGAAATCATAAAATTTGAATAAAATCTCATTTAATCAAATTGAAATTAAATTTTTCAATTTAATTTTATTTCGTTTGATTTCAGAAATTTTTAAACAATATATTATTCGATAGATCCTGAAAGATCGGTTAAAAATATAAAAACTATTTTAAGGCAAAACGAAAAACGAAATCGATCGTAAAATTCGAATAAAAAAAAAATCTGTGATCTAATCGCTTTCGATTTCAACGATGAATAATTTGCGCGT
>NW_006263851.1:73546-73829 GCF_000469605.1 Apis dorsata | reverse complement strand
GGGCTTATCGGATCCAACGAATTAATTCTCAATTTGCTAACCAAAAAAAAAAAAGGAAGAAGAAAGAAGTCGAAGTTCGAGTGACGAATGCACGAATTGGATTGAAACGATCCGAACTTCGTGAAATCTCGCATCGTGACCGATAGCTTTGGACGAGGTGAATGGAGTCCCCTCCCCCCTTCCTTTCCTCTTATATTCGTGATACACGATTACTTTTGTCCATTCAATGAAATCAGATAAATGCGAGGTGGCGAACCATTTATCACGCGTGTAACACTCTCGC
>NW_006263851.1:66062-73311 GCF_000469605.1 Apis dorsata | reverse complement strand
GAGAGAGAGAGAGAGAGAGAGAGAGAGAGAGAGAGAGAGAGAGAGCGCGAGCGCGTAGGCCGGCGAAATTTCGACAAATTCATTATTCATCCTATGCCTTCGATCGATTCGAATCAACACGATATTAAGATATTTTTTAGAAAATTGTTTTTGAAAATTTTGGAAAATTTTTCTGTCTTTTTTTCTTTTTGGACAAGTGGAATATTAATTAGATGATTAAATTACGAGAAATTATATGATTGTAAGATGTTTCGAATTATTTTCGTTTATATCTTCGTCTTTTACTTATCTTACTTTTAATTGATATTTTTCTTATTTCTTTTTTTAAAAATCCAAATTTTTTTTTTTTTCACACATCCGCTTAAACTATCGATATCTTCGAGATTAATTCAAAGATTAATTCATTTTGGATAAAATTATCCAATCGCAAAATTCGAGAAAAGAAACATTGTTACGCTTCGAAGCGTGATTAATTTGTTTAGGACGTGATCCTTGCAAGCAAAAGCGTGAACGTGATTATACGAAACACGTGACTTACGTGAGCCAGGCTGGCGACCGCGAGGCCAAATGTGAACGCTATGTGAACCACCGTTGGAGGATCGTTGGCCGTCCACGTGATGCAGGATGCACAACCGATCAGCACGAGAAGAAAGGTTCCCAGGGTTTCGGCCAACAGCATCACCAAAAACTCGACCTTCGTCACCTCTTCGAGGCCGACGAAATCTTTCGCGCCTGGACAGAACGAAGAAGAAGAAGAAGAAGAAAAAGAGAGAGAGAGAGAGAGAGAGAGAAAAGGAAAATAACACGTATTATGTTGTCGAGCGTCTCTCAATTGCAACATTTTGTTGGTAATTAAACGATACACGCGAAAAGGAGACGCGTTTCACTCCCGTCCATCCATTATTGAAACGTCAAAATTCGTGTGTATTCGACGAACGTATATGAATATATAAATATTCGTCATTGTCGGTGCCGACGACTGTGTTGTTGTTGTTTTTTTTCTTTCTTTTTTTCTCTCGCGAAGAAACGTCCCGTATATATGTATATATATGTACTTGTTTGTCGGTGCATCGATCATCGAAATACGGGGTATGAATTTTTAATACATTGTACCAATAGTGTTTGCCTTTCGTCTCTCTCTCTCTCTCTTTCTTTCGTTTCCTTTCTCCTTTGATTCTTTTTTGGAAAAAAGAGGGAAGAGAAATTACGTAATCCACGAGGATGGACGACGTGGGTGACGCGAATTTGCAGTGTTCTATAAAAGTAAAAGAGAAAAAAAGAAGGAGAAGAGAGTTTTTTCTTGATACGAATGTCGAAATTCTATTTCTGTGGTTATATTATATCGATATACCACGTTACGTAACGTATAGAAACAATATACAAAAATCTTATATATTTAATAAGTTGTGATTAAATTATTTGCGATATCGTTCGAAATTTATGCGAAAGACGAAAAGCAACGAAAAAAAAAAAATAAATATAACGATTGGCGTATGATTATAGCACGATAAGGTGAATAATAACGAACCTTTAAGGTTTTTTTTTATTCCGATCGAGAATTATCATCAAAATTATATAACCTCAAAAATCATATTTCAATAACATTATCAAAATTATATATAAATAAAAAATTTGCATCGAGTCAAAAAAAGATTGAAAGAATCGATATAATAATACAACGTTTTTAGTCTCGTTCTCTCGACGAACATTTACAAGAAATGGAAAGTGAAGTAGCTTGGGAACCACGTACCTTTCCAACCCTTGCCCATCCTCCTCTCGATACAATCTCACACGTTTGCCGTGCAACGCACACCACAACACCTTCTCCCTCGTTCCTACCACCCTCGCTTTTCCCCAACAAGGACGAGCTCGACAATCTTCGAATCGGTCACTCTCATCGGTACTCGGCCACCATCTCGCCCAATGGTGTATCGATCGCGGGGAGAAACAATCCTTCCCCCCTCCCTCTCCCACTTTGTCCAAAGACAAAGGATCTTTCGCCTTTCGAAACGAGAAGACAATGGTGGACGACTTATCACCCCGTTTATATCTCCGACTATCGCGACGGTTTTATCGGACGTAAAACTGGGAAACTGGGATCGAGCAGCTGGGTTTCGAAAAGGAAAACGCGTTTGAAAATCGTTCGAAGTGACTTCTCGTGTAACGGTCAGGAGGAAGAGGAAGAAGGAAGAAGGAAGAAGAAAGAAGAAAGAAGAAAGAAGAGGAGAATGTGTTGTTCCGTGGTGTACACGAACTCGCGATACTTCCACGATACACCACGTGGAGTCTCTGTGGGCTATTGAGTCTGTGGAGCGCGAGTTTCGCCTTCATATATCGCTGTTCTCCATCCTTCTGTCCTCCTCCCTCCCCGCCCCTTTTCCCAATCGACACGCGGATCCCCCCTTCCCCTTCCATCTCCTCCTCCTCCAGCCTCTTCATCATCGTGCAGCCCCACCAAAAACTCATTGAAAACTGATTGGTGTGTTTCGGTGTGTGTTTCTGCACGTTCTGAATCCCGAGGATCCACGAATCCTTTCTTTTTTTCTTTGATCCAAATTTTTTTTAAATTAGATTACAATTCGAAATTGGAAAATAGATTTGGATATAATATAATCGAGTGGATATATAACTTTTTGAGTTTTTTCGAAGAATTTATTTTATTCTTCGAAACATTGATAAATTGAATTTCGAATTTTTTTTTTTTGGTACAAAGGAATGGGGATTAACAACGATTACAGCAATGGTGGTAAGTAAAAGTAATCTACGATCTTGATAACATGGTGATAGGTTGAAGAATGGAAAATGTTAAATAATGAGATTATCGATAGGGAATGAGCGTTTAATGATAATTATTCGGTATTATCAAGCACGGGATTATAAGGCAGGTATTTATGCACGGTTGGCGTGTTACGTGATACGATCCAGTACTTATTTTCTATGATTTATATCGAAATTCTTTTCGTTGATTGAAAATTATTATTAATCGACGATTTCTCCTTTAATAATCTAATCTTTTTTATCTCGAAGAAAGAAATTTCCATTGATCCGCTCGCCGTTACTTACTTAATTGTGTTTAATCTCAATCTCTTGTGTTTTACTTATTCGAATTTTAATTTAAACGTAGTTGAAACAAATCGAGAGGATACGTTACTTTTTTAAAGAAGAAGAAAAAGAAGAAGAAGGGATTAAAAATACGTAAGTAAAATTTAAAATTTAATGTATAAAAATTATTTGAACACAATTAAGCACGTAAAAATGAAATATCGTTTCCTGAAATCTTGAAATCTCGAAAGATACGATCTCGAGGAGAAATTTTTTTTTCGTCTTGAAATATGACGAATAACCACTTTATAACATCATTTAAGTCACATTAGACCTAACTTTGTATGATTAAATTCGTAATTTTTTCTTTTTTTTTTATTTTTTTTTTTTTTTTTTTTTTTTTTTTTTTTTTTTTTTTTTTTTGCGTACTTAATTTTTCACCGCGAAGAGTATTAATTTTCAACATTCAACAATTTGTCATAAACTGGCAACTCTAATTGCTTAAGTGTGCTCAACAAGTGTGCGTTATAAAACAGTTTGTCTCCTATAATATCCTTTTTAATTCATTTGCAGTCGCGAAAAACCGGGAAAAACACTTCTCATGTTAAAAACATTGACGGGAAGTTAATGTCGAACAACTGCGTGCCGCATTACATATGCAAATCAGGCATCCTCGACGTGACGTTGCAATTGTTCCATAAGAACGTTCCATAGGAAATTCATACGAGATTCATGGAAAAACACGATTTTCTCATCGACCGTGAAAATATAAATTAGCAAGTACATTTGTTTTCTTTCTTTCCTTTTTTTTTTTTCTTGTTCTTACATAAAACATCAATGCCAATGATGATCTATCATTTTTAATTGAAAAAAAAGATAGATTTTTCATTTTGAAAGATTTAATCTCGATGAGTTTTGATCTTTTTTGAAATTGCGATCGAATCGTGTCTTACAAATTTTTACTTCCACTTTTTCTCTCTCTCATTCGTTTCTTACATAATCCAGTTTTAAACTAGACGAAAAAAAAGGCGATCGAGCACGTTCGTAGCAAATGTTATCAAAATTATTATAATATTCGTCATTGACATTCAATTATATCATCTTAATTTTCAATTTCGTTAAAATAGGAAAAAAATGCAAAAAAAATTCTTAGATCTTTATCTTTTTACGCGATAATATTACATCGCAGCATTAATTTTCCTTTAATCTTTATTAAAGCCAAAATTCTAACCTCTACATCCTCCGTAGTGCACGAAAGATTACGATTAAAAATGTTCGCTAAATTGTTGCCAATAATACGAGATCCAATCACGTGTGTTTGTTCCGCTGACATCATCGAGTGGAAAACAAGGTGATATCAAGATAATTACGACATCACGGGTCAACAAATGTGTATGTAAATACGTATCTAACGAAACGGTATACATTTTCGTTTCCCACTTTTATCAATGGTTATCTACGACCGAGCGTTGTTCTACACGGGATAGATAACTATGTTGATCGAATTCTTTCGGATTGCAAAAGTGTATCGCATCGCATCGTTACACGTCCCTCTATAGTAATTAAACGGTATTAATTGGGCCACTTGCGCAGTAGTCTCCTGCGCAAATAGATCCTTCGCGCACCTGCTGCTTTATTTACGTTATGCTACCAACTTATTCGATGCTACCAACTTTTTCCACGCTAATTCTTTTTTATTGATTCGCCTCGCAAGATCTATCTCGTTGCTGTTCGAATGGTGTATCAATGTAATAATTCGTTAAACAAAAAAGGAATTTTCTTTTATAGTCACTTGAAAAATGCAAATTATCGATCTAATTAGAAAATAGCGTGTATGAAAGCGCACGGTTGAAAAATATTTAGGTTTTTCGGGCGGTTATTTTAATTAAGTACCTTTAATTGGACTCGTGTACCGTCAAGAAACAGCGTCTGTTAACTATCAGCAGCTAGAACACCTGTGTCCACTCGGATCGTTCGTGGGTAAGCGAACATGAATGGGCAAGAAAAAGATCTCTCGATAACTCTACAGAGTGATCCAAAAGTGTAATAAAATATATATATATATACGATTCGAGAATACGCGAGCAAGAAAACTGCTGCAAAGCACAACTTTATATAATAATTGAAATTATTATTAATCTTTTTAACGTCGCAAGATAAGTTCGCTATTTAATTGTACGAAATGTCATATATTTAATATATCACACTTTCATTCCTGAACCGCGCCTACATCATTATTAATTCGTGGCAACGAAGCATAAGCATAAAATGTCAAAACGTGTACGAGAGATACGGAGACGATTCTCGTTCGTCAGATGTTATCACGCGGTAAGAGAAGAAAGAGCATCGAGCGAGCCATAGCTCGAGCAAAATAACGAATCATGCAAAATAATCATCGAGAATTTGGCCGAGAACAAGTGAGTAAATTATTTCAAAAGTGAGGAGATCCTCGTAAAATAGACCGGATCTATTCTCGTAGGAAGTTAAATGTCAAATTTCACGACCCTTGAGCGAACAATGAGCAAACGTGACCCGCGGCGTATTTCGCAAACTCGATGCCCCAGAAAGCAAGAAGGGCCTCGGGGCTGTACTTGTAAGTTCGAAGAGCTCGTAGGGTACAAACAAAAACTCATAAAACGGATTGTTTATTATTTGCATTATTGGTTCCCGTGAATCGATCCGCGAGAGAAAGGGACAATATGAAGTTAATTTATTATTTGAATAATAATTGAATCTGTTCGGATTGTTCGAAATATGCATGCTCTTATGTTCAGTTTATAAATAAAGGAATTTACTATTGAAATTGTTGAACAGGAGAGAATATTACTGGTGTAATTTGAAATGTAATGTACATTACGCAAAATGTGTAATTTATATATTAAGTAATTGCCACATCAATCGATACCGCTGCACCGATGGTGAATAAATAAGGTTTGGATAATTGATACTGTATTTTCTACAATTTTCTGAACCTTTTATGGTTAGATTTCATTGCATGCAAGGTGAACGATCCCTATGAACGAAATATCATTAGAGCGTTCACTAGAGAAATGTAAATATGCTAGTGATTTTACTCGTGAGAATTGGAAAACAAATTTTCTTTATTTCACTTAGCTTTACATATAGAAGAATATTGATGTAACAATTGCTCAAATTTATTTGCACTGTTCTATTTATTGATTCTTTTTCACATTAACACACTTATTAATAAACTTATTGTTATGATTAACAATTAATATAATCTGATATATGTTTTTAATACGTTTGAATAATTCTTTCTGTTCATCCTAACCTAAAAGTTTCTGCACAAAAACTTGATATGCTTTCAACCAATGTTTGTATTTTAGCAATTAACATAATCTGATATATATTAATAAATCCTTTCTATTCATCACCTATTTAAACTTAACCTAAATCTAAAAGTTTCTGTACAAAAACATACCATTAATAGATTTTCCTTTTCACATCGAATAGAAAAATTTCAAGATCACCATCACCTTTTTGTTATTCGGAAACAAATTACACGAAAACAAAGTTAATACACTTATATCGTAAAAAGAATAGAAATATTCGTAAACACAACAATCGCACGCAAATGTGTTTCATCATTCTATCATCTACGACTTTCCCTCTTTTTTGTACAAAGTGCAACGATTGCGCGAGCATTCGATAACAGGTCGGGAAGAAATTAGTTTCGTTGAACTTCGAATGCAATGACAAAAGCAAGCTCGTAAGCACTATTTTACAGCCATCCAGCCTTCTTACTTTATGAACAATATCTCGCATGGTAATATCCGATAGTTTCTATTTTACCAGCGAGGTGAACGTGAGCCCACGAAATTACCACAATTATATCGCGATCATTCTTTTGCTCGCCGCTTGTAAAAAGCACGTTCCCGCGAAAACTTTCCTTTTTTAAACAACTCGTGGCTGGAAACTGGCTACTGGAAAATTAAACGCGCCGGTTCTCAAACATTAAGATCCTCCTCGAGATTTTATTAATTATTTGTATGGTAAAAGTTTTCGGCGTTAAGAACAGACGGTGAAAGTTCTTCTTTTTGTTCTTAAACTTATTTTATTCGCATTGTTCCCACATGTGCTGATTAATAGGATACGCGGAGCGAAGAGGAGTGTTTAGAAAAGTAATCGTGAGAGCGTTATATTAATGTATAGTATATATTAATGTATCTTATTCTCTTATCCATGC
>NW_006263851.1:64688-66022 GCF_000469605.1 Apis dorsata | reverse complement strand
TTTTTTTTTTTTTTTTTTTTTGAAAGTGGCATAAGTCCATTTTTGGAAAAAATGAATTAATGGTAGGTTTTAGTCAGATATCCTCTTTTTATATTTATAATCACAAAGTCAATGGTTATACAGTAAATTAATAAATTAATAAAAAAAAGTTGAACTGTAAAATATTCTCGGAGGAATGTCTTTGTTGAAAGTGGAATAATTCCATTCGTAATAATGATGAGATTGAGAAATAAGATTGAAATATGAATAAATTTGTTATTATTAGTTATCTTAACGAAGTAATTTACTTTTCATACTTGTTTATTTATTTATAAATTCATTATGATATAACTGAAATTATTTCTTAATAAATTCGATTATTCGTTCGTACTTAATTATTTTTTACATTAAAAAATATATTTCAGAAAAGCCAACTTCAATTAAAATATAAATTTAAAATTGTTTAAATTTTTTATAATATCATTGAAAGTGGTACAAGTCCATTTGTAAGCTAAAAAATCATTTATTTTCTTTAACATTTTTATCAATTACTATTGCATAATAAAATTTAACAAATTTATAATTTTAAAAACGTTTATTACCCGAATTAATTAACGTTTGCCAATATTTTTAAATTGATTCAAATCCTTAAATATCTCAATACGTATACGAATAAACGGACTTATATCACTTTCAAAAGCAATTCCAATTATTGTTCAATTATGATACAATGATAGTCTATGACCTTGTTACACGCGTTTTTCTACGAACGAATATAGTATAATATCCATTAAATATCCAAATTAAAAAAAAAAAAAATAAATAAGAGATAAAAAAATTAACAATTATTCGTAAAAATATTCCATCTCATTTCTCATAATACTCGTTAACTCATTACGTAAATCTTTTAATCTATTTCGATGAAACGTATTGTTGCGAATTACATTTGAGAACCCATACAATTGCAATCGTTGCCTTGATCACAATTGTAACCGAAATTGTTGAGCGATTTCTAGGTAAAAAAAAAAAAAAAAAAAAAAAAAAAAAGGAAGAAAAAAAAAACAATCGTTTCTAGGAAGAAAATGAATGGAAATCAACAAAGTGTTACGAGAATTTTCGCGTAGGTGCACTCCGTGAGAATTTGTTAAAAGAAGGAAAATTACTCGTTGCAAATCCGCACGATGAGCCAGTTGAACGAACATGCCTGTTACGTGATGATAGTTTTAAACGAGCTTCTCCCTCTCAGAATCCTTCTGCGATGACTCCATTATATGCATCCATTTCTTTCCTCGATATACGAAGGACTGTGATGAGCATTCGTTTATCTTTCGAATTCCGTTAGAAAATCCGTCGAT
>NW_006263851.1:58663-64376 GCF_000469605.1 Apis dorsata | reverse complement strand
AAAAAAAAAAAAAAAAAAAAAAAAAAAAAAAAAAAAAAAAAGTCGAATATTATATCGACGAGTTTTCTCGGAGTTACGAATCCGTCCGTAAGAGAAATGTATCAATTATCCTTCTGCGTATATATTTCGCGGTCCGATGATTTTATCGATGGCGAAAATCGTTAAGATCGGCAGGGCTGTATTATATCGAGGGTGAAACCGCACGAGTGAGCAAAGCACGAGACCATGAAATCTCTGTTACGCTTTATTCGCGCACGTTGCGGTCCACCGTTGCGGGACGTCACCGTTAAAATATTCTTTAAACTTCTGGACGTAATCGAAACCTGAAATTAAATATCCCCGACGCTGCAAAAGGCTGCAAAACGCAAGGCTCTTTACGCCTGGGGCAATTTTCTCGAGCGGAAATTATGAATGTCAGTGCATAGAAAGGCTTGTATAATGGAATGTATACATCGTGGAGAGAGATGATGTCATAATCGAAACGAAAACACGGAGTGGAAATATATTTCATTTTCTGGTAAACGTAAGATAAATATCGTAATTTGTAATTTTAAGCGTCAAAGAACTTGTATTCGTACATCAAACTGTATCATTACGGTGATAAACGATGGTGGAAAGTGTCACTATTTCGGAAAGATCGCCGACAAATTGTCGTTAAGCGTTGTCTCTTTAACGTTATATTGTTCCAAGGTGTCGGTAAATACGCGTGATCGATGTCGCAAATGTGTGTAATAAAATTTAGTTATCGAAGTGTATTGAATAATTATCCGTATGTGTCTCGTTACGAATTTCGTTTTATTTCGTTCGTAAAACTATCAATATCGATAAAGTAAAAATATTTCTACGACGAGGTTATTATACATATACATCGTGTAATAAGATAATCATAATAATCCTGCCGTACGTTACAATGTTTATTATCAATGACTCGATCTATCGAGAAATTCTCTTCTTCGCGTTTCTTGATTAATTGATTAATAAATTAAGTATATTGACGGTAATCATCCATGCCTGTTCTTTGTTACATGTAGGAAACGCGTTTCTAAGAACATCGTAAACTTTGATGGAACAGTTCGCTACGTTCGACCGAGAAAAAGGATTTGCATGAATTTATTTTATTATCTTAAAATGCTATAAATTTTGAAACGTTCAGTTGATTGATAATAAAGTATAGCCGAACGTATATTGGCTCGTTGTGCTAAACGTTGATCGATTCTCGTCAGCGATATTCTTATTCTCGTTGTAATTAAACCTAATTATGCGACGAGCGAAGGACGATTTTATTGGCTGAATTTCTTTCTATAATTCACGTTGCGTCGGATCGAGTAATATATAATCGCGCAATATTGTAAATCTTTATACTTTTAAATTTTATTGAAAAAGCACCTTATTTTTCCTCTGAATATTGTAAATACGGTTTAACGATTGCGCATGCTTGCGAAGGTTAAGGTTACGTATCGAAGTAGTGACAGGAAGATTGTACATTATGTAAACTTATTTGTTGTGTTGAGAAAATCGTGAGAACAATGCGTTTCCCTGATAGGGAGCACCGATTAAACCGAGATTTGTCTTAATGAAATAAACAAATTAATTACGAATTATTACGAAATTATTACGCGTATTCTCATTCTTATAGGTTATGTGTTTTTTACCCGTGATTCTAAATCGAACGATTGCTTTAATTCGAAATGTATTTTAAATCACAAACGTTTCATCAGGAATATCTCGTTTCTGAAAAAGATACGATGACACGAATGATTAATTCAACTTCACGTATTTTTTTTTTTTTTTTACAAATATCGAAAGTCAACATAACCACACTCCTCGTTCTTTTTCTCTTCGCGAAACGGATAAATCGTATGATTCACAGAGTGGTTTTCTTTTTTGCATTGGTGTTTCACGCGTGTCGGATAACGAACATCACGAAAACTACGAAACATTGACGCGAATCCGCATCGTGTAATTACGTGTTTCGTCCGGTGGAGCCGGTTTGCAGCACGTGCTAAGTTTAATCAATCCAGTTAGGCCGAAAACTGGTCGTTGTAACGATCGTTCAATTTTCGATATTTCCGAAGAAAATTACAGAAATTTTTCTTTTTTCGATCTTTGTATTTTTCGTCGATTTTAACCGATTTATTAGCTTGCAAAGAAAAAAGAAAAAAAGAAAAAATGTTTTCTTTTATAGCAATACAAGAAAATCACGAGAGATTCAATAGTCATTGGAAAATTTGATTAAACACGTTTCTTTTTTTTCCTTATTATCCATCTCTTGGCATAGATTGCATAGTCAATGTGCATCGGTATGCGGTTCAATTTTCATTCGGTATGCATTCCAAGTTAGATACGCATAGAAGAAACTCATTGTCGTACTAACATAATTCACATTCATTTTACAATTTACGCATAGCAATATCTCCCTCCGTTTTATTAAGACATATCTGTATCGTGATTATTGCGTTTTCAATTATTCATCCTCCATTCGTTTTTTTTTTTTTCAATTCTACGATAATGTCAAGCAAGTTTGTTAGTCTACAAGAGAGAGAAAGAGAGAGACTTTTCCCTAGGGTTATTCGCGTTTCGTAATGCTTTTAAGCGTAATTACTTCGTACCACAACGAGAAAATATTCATTTTTAATTGAATTAGAGAAAAAATTAGATTACACGTTGTCACATTCGACTCAGTCTCAAAGTTGAATTATTAAATGTACGCGTTTTACGAATGAAAATAAATTTTCCAGTTTTAATACGTTTCATAATAAAAAAAAAACGCGCCACGTTTTTTCAACGAGATAGAATTCTGAACTCGTCTCGGTGGATTTGTTTAGTACACGTAACACGTACTAGCCTTCTGTATCTGAGGGATTCGCACGATCAGGCTCGCGTGCGACTTGCAATCAAAGTCAAGGTGAAATCTGGAAATTTCCAAACACCGTCGCTGAATCATACCGGTGTACCAGATCTCCGTTACACAGAGATCGGAGAGATCTTGTTGTATCTCGAGAACATGACTTTCTATAACTATCGTTATATAGATTTATCGAAAAAGATGGACCTTTTTTCCCTCTATTTATTTACTTTCTTCATGGATTCGATCCTTTTTTTCTATTTTCCAACGAAATATTGTTTCTTGCTTGGAAAACGTTCAAGTTATATTGCGATTATATCTGGAAGAAAATTTCAAACGAATTTGAACTTTGTCTTTTATAATACACGTATATTGTACATTGTACATTTGTCCACTATAATGAATTAGCACCTTATGTGCAAACAAAAGCGAGTCGCGATCTATCGAGAATCCTTACAATTAATTTAGAATTAACGTCTCGCTTGCTTCTCCGTCGATAAATTGAAAATCATTTTTATAGAGTGTAATTATCGAAGTGAAGGATACTTTTTCAATTCAAAGGTACTTTATAATTTTAATTAACAAGAGGAAAAGTTTTCTTTTGAATTAAAATTCAAGCGTAAAGAATATATTTACAAGTGTATATAATAATGACAGGATCATTTATTATCGAGTAACATGCTTCATAACTATCACTTTAACCAAACAAACAAAAGATATTCACACGTGGCGAGCATAGTGTTTTAATTATTTCTCGGATTATACCGAGATATTGAACAATGTGGAAAATTTTTACCAATTTATTCGTACGTAAGAGGACACGATGTATCAGCAAATTTCATGGTAATTGCATAATCATTCTCTCGAAGGACTCGTCTAAACATACGTACGTATGTGTATATATATATGAATTAATTACGTATCGAATAAACGGATAATGAATCACGCTTTTTTTTTTTTTCACTGGAAATGCATATTCAACCGATTTTACCGATACACACGTTTAGTAAATTTCCAACCTCTTTACTTTATGTGAAAATGTCACGCACCGATACGGTAATAATTTATATTCCTTTAGAATGAATTTAATTATCATACAAGTGATTTAGGAATCGTTTTTCAAAATATTATGATTATTTGTCGTGTTAAATTATTTCACACGTGCAAAATATATTTATGCTTATAAAACCACGCTTCTAGACTATTGTTGATCTTGAAATTGATATGTCTCGAAATTGTGCGAATGTTCTTTACATTAACGCCACCTTCATCATCAGCTTTGTCTACAATACCGATAAGAATATTTTCTGTCCAGGATATAAAAGAATACAGAGAGTTGCCTCTTGTCAACAATTTAACGATGACTAAAATTTTTAATATTCATCGAAAAGATATTGTATACAATCAAATTTCTAACATAGCAAATGATATAATGTGAAACAAAGGTGATGAAAGGATTGAAAAATTATAACGTGAAAAATTATTATAAAAACGGATTATATAGTGCTTACAATTAAATTAGATTATCGTTGATATTAAAATTGTGCGAATGTTCTTTACACCTAACCTTAACCCTATCTTCATCGAGAGTTTTGTCTACAATTAGAATATCTCTTATATAATATTTCTTGTTAAAAATCATCATTTAATTATGGCTAAAATTTTAAATATTCATTCGATAATCGAAAATATATTCAAAATAAAAATTCCAAAGCTCATTCTCTTATTTGAAATCTTTGATACTCCCTAATTTCTTCCATATACGTAACAACAACAACTTTTACTTTTTCTTTCAAACGTATCAAGCATTATATCCGTTTTAAATTAAAAATCGTTCAAATTCTTGTAACGCAAGTGATATAATAACAATATGAAGGGATGACGCGAGCATGGAGGAGAGTATAACTTGAGCGAATGACTCAAAAATTACAATAAGGTTACCATGGGAACGGATTAGAATCAGTGCTCACGATTAAATCTATCCTGAACGTCCTCGTCATCCTTTACGCTCGCTGATGCGTGACGCTGCGACCTCTCCGTTTCACCGACTCCTTCCGGAAAAACGGTCGAGACGTTCATAATACCGGTCGATTTGTAAAACTGAAAACAGAACGGCACAAAATCCTCGAATCTCGGATAATTACAATAACATTAATTTTTATTCATATAATTTTATTTCCGCGATCGATCGTTCAACTTTTCAATCGATTTGATAATCAATCGATTGGACGGATTTTTATTCATTCGAGCGAACTATAAATAATTTAATAAATAAATTTAATTTACATACGTTCATGATTATTTCTCTGCGATCTGCGTATATAGATTAACAATAAAATTTACGTGATAAAATTCACGGAGGAACACGTTCGCGGTGTCACCGTCGTCTGATCGTCTTCGATCTTGTTTCCGGATCTTATTAGCGGCTAAATAATTCCACGTTTAAATTTCGATCTATTAGCACGCTATGGTTGATAACACGTTAGCGGTAGTTTTCTATATAGAGAACGATATTTTTTTTTCAAAGGACTTGTTGGCGCAGTATTTAAAAATAGTAGTAAGGCAAATACAAGGGAGCGGATAAAATCGATTTCTGCTTATTAAAATTTTTAAATCGATTCTCCGCGACTTTTTATTGAAGCAAGGATAAACAATTTTTATTATTATTATTATTTTTATTTTTACGCTTTATTCATTCGAAAACCAAATTGTTTTATCAACTCTGGAAACTATCCAATCTCCTCTTTAGAGACACGATTATTATCATCTTTCATTCCTCGAGAATTGCTCCCTTGATATATAACATCCAGCTTGATCATCAAAGTATATCCACACTTTCGAGTGGAAAGTTAAACGAACAATCTCTAC
>NW_006263851.1:56215-58319 GCF_000469605.1 Apis dorsata | reverse complement strand
AAAAAAAAAAAAAAAAAAAAATAAAAAAAAAAGAAGAATAAAAACCTCAAACCCTGTTTCAAACAATTTAATAAAAACGAGTCTCAAAAGAAAGAATCTCACTCACAGGATTTTTACCCGGGAAACGCTTGGGCTGTATGTTCAAAAACTCGTGCCAAAGATGCAGATAGGAGGGCCGATTGCTTACTGACCGTTGCATCCCCCTGCCGGCTTGCAACACAGGTCCGATTCCCTTAACCCCGGTCGCGTCCTCGGCCAACCATAAACCTCCGCCGCTGCGCACTTCGCTCTCGAACACCACACGCGTGGTGCCAAAGATCGCACCCCGGCGAAATCCGCGATCCGAGAGCGAGATTCTACCTAAGCGCGGAGGATATACCGGCGAGCTGGCGTACCACGGGGTATACCGCCTCGACTAGGTGTTGCCGAGATGTTGGCGGATTGTTGGCGTGACCGATAGCGAAGATCTCGTCGATTACACCACATGCCCTTGAAAACGATGGAAACGCGAACAATTGCGTGACGCAAAGATGGTCAGTGAACAGCGAAACGCGATCGATTCGTTTCGCGATAATTTCGATCTGTCTACATTTACCGATCGAGTAAACTCTGTTCCTATCGTTGCAAACGTACAGTTCGACTTTTGTTATTATTAGTTTTCGTTATTCGAAATTCCTCTCGTCTCTTCTATTAAATTACTGTGAATATATAAATGACTGTTTTGTGATTGTTTGAAAAAGAAATAAAAGAAGAAAAATGTGAAAGTGAAACGAACGAAAACAAGACGGATCGTTATTCGTTATTCGTCCGCGTTTATCGCTCGATTTGTTTTATTGCTCTCCGCTTTATGAGAAACGGAGTTTTTTGTTGGAGTAGAGTCCAAGCCAAGATAACACCAACACTCCGCTTTGTTTCTACTCTGCTTATGTAGCGATACAGACACATTCTCGCGACATCATACCCAACACTAATTATTATATATATATAATCTATACATATATATGTGTATATATATATATATATATGTACACGCTTCTGCTAGACTGATTCGAACCTCGGTAAGGATTCGGTGATAAGAATTTGAAGGTCGACCGGTCTTCGACTATTACCACGACTTCCGGTCATCGCCTGCAGCGTCGGAGATCTCGTCGACCGATACACTGATATTTGCATGCGCGCATCGTCGAAAAGGTGATTTCATTAAGTGAAGGTGATATGCTCGACGGATTTGTTCGAATTTGACTCTGTTTCTCGGCTCTACGTGTCTGCTCGTGGGAAAAAAAAAAAAAGAAAAAAAGAAAGAAATACATATTTTATTTCGTTCGACGCGAATCAATTCTAGCCACGTGCCCTATATATCGTATCTACCGCTAACTGATATTGCAACGCGATGGTGAGCTCGCGTGCAGATAAAACCGCGACAATTAGCATACGTGAGGTCAGTCGATGGATTATTCGACGAGAAAGAGGCGCGATGGAACGTCACACCTGCAGTGTCTTGGACGCCTCGTTGTGGCGATATGCACCAAATAGAGCCCGTTTCGTATCCGTATTCCGCCAATAAAATGTCTGGTAATAAATTTATTTATTTATTTATTTATTTATTTTAACCTCGAATCGTAAATTATTATTTTAAAAAATTAAGTAGCTTAACACCAAACTATAAAAATTAATAGTTATATTTCTACGAGGTTTTTTGTTCCAAGGTAGATTAGTGAAATAAAAAGTTTTCGCTATTTAGAAGAACGAATACAACGATATACAAAGAAATTTGCACCGCGCTCGGCTCACGTACGTTATTTACAATGAAATATGTGAACGATCGCAACTATGCTATGCGTCCAGCCTGATATTGACGTACATTCACTTTACATTCACGGTATTATTATTTCCTCTATCGCTACGATACATTACACGATGCACGCGTAGGATAAGGCGGGACGAAATTGCAATGTGAAAAATAATGTGGATGTTTTATGGCTCGTCAAATACTTCTCACGTTATCTCCACACTTCGATCGGTGTAAATTATTATTAACGAGATGACATAATACGGTATTACTCTAATAACAACTTTACTTTCAGACAATTACACCCAAGTGATA
>NW_006263851.1:52858-54965 GCF_000469605.1 Apis dorsata | reverse complement strand
CCATTCCATTCCGCGAATGGAGCGCGTACACGGCTCTCTAAATCGAGAGCCAAAACGAGATTAGGGTGTGTTTAAGGCGAGGCGGCTGCTTTTCATTACGCCTTCACACTTTTTCGACGCCTGACATACAACAGAATCGAATTTCGCGTGTACACGCGCCTCTTGTCTTCTTCGGAAATATTGATCGGATAAATCTTATCGATTTTATTTTATTATTTTTTTTATCATCTCTCTCTCTCTCTCTCTCTCTTCTTTTCTTCTTTTGCGTTTTCAGGCAATTTTCGAAATTTTGATCGAATTTTCTTCGACGCCGATTCGTTCTTCGAGAGGAAGAAGAGTTGGATCTGTGAAAGAGAAAAAAAAGAAAAAAGGAAAGAACGAGTCTTCTGAGGAGAAGATAATTGAGAGAAGAAATCGCGTTATCAGTCATTCCTTGGAAAAACAAGACGAAGTTGAGATTGTTGAAAGAGCAGTTAATGAAGATGAAAGTTGAGCTTTTTATGAAGATATTAAAAAATGAAAATTTTTTTTTGGATCAGATTCAATTTCGAATATTATCTTTCTCTTGTTCCAGATTTGCGAAATATCGTCGAGTTGTGAGCAACGAGCAATATCGTCTTCGATGACCTTGAACTTTACCGTCGATCTAAAAACAAAAATCTATAAGAAATTGCGTGGCAGTTTGGAAAGGAAGAGTTCCTCTTTCCTGAGAAATTACGTGAGAGTCAAAGGAAATGAATTTATTCGAAGAGAGAGAGAGAGAGAAAAAAATTATTTGTTAATTAACATGCTGCGNATATATATGTGTGTATACATATATTTATTCATAATCTTCTTTTTATAGCAAAAAACCACTCAAGTTTATTAACATATAACACTGCGAATTAATCTCGTTAAGAAAGCTGATATATGGACGAATTAAATCATTCTCAAGAGAATCCGGCGGAGGCGTGCATGCGTTTACGTTTAGAAATGCAAATTGACCGATTCGATCAATTTGTAACATTAAACGATTCATCCTCTGCACAATTATTTTTATTATCCGATCACGATTAAGCGGGTTGTGTTCGCTGTTGCGAAAGGGAAACTCGGTAAAAATACTACGTAAAGACACGTGACAATTAAGTATTCCGAGGATTCTCGATCATCTCTTTGCTTTCTATGACGCTTGCGCAATGGGTACATTCACGCTTGACATTGTTACGTGGCTACAGGCATGGACGGCTTGTAACGCAAAAACCGTTAAATTTGTGTGTCCGAGCATTGTGCACGTCCGACTGAATGTTAAGAAAGAATGCTGAACAAATAAGGGGGTAAATGCAACGACTTGTCAATCAGGATCGTAATACGGTAGCACACTGAAAGATCGTTGCATACAAATCGCATTTATTCAAATAGCACGGAAATGTTTCGTTGAACGAGTCGGCGAAGTTTGCTAACAATCTACAAACTTCTTAAACACGATTTATTATTTTTATAGAAATAGTTATTCAAATTTTTAATATAATTATATTAAGATATCTTTGAATCTCGAAATTCATAGTTTTAGAAAAAAATTCGTAAAAATTCGAAAGATCGAATCAAATTTGAGGTTAGGTCGAAACAAAATATTACGAAAGGAGTCAAGAATATTTTTATAGAAGCAGTTCATCAAAATTTTTAATATAATTACATTAAGAGGTCACTGAATCGACTTATAGTTTTTTATTTCATGAATTTTTATATTCCTTCGTAAAAATTCGAAGAATCGAATCGAAGTTGAGATTAGATCGAAATAAAGTATTACGAAAAGAGTCAAGAACATTTTTATAGAAACAGTTCACCAAAATTTTTAATATAATTAAAATTAAGAAAATTAAGAAAATCTTTGAATCTCGAAACTCATAGTTCTTTTATTTCACGAATTTTTATGATTCTTCAGAAAAATTCAAAGGATCGAATTGAAGTTGAGATTAGATCGAAGTAAAATATTATAAAAGGAGTCAAAAATATTTTTATAGAAACAGTTCACCAAAATTCTTAATATAATTACATTAAGAAAATCTTTGAATCAATTCATAGTTCTTTTATTTTACGAATTTTTATGATCTTTCAGAAAAATTCGAAA
>NW_006263851.1:48599-52663 GCF_000469605.1 Apis dorsata | reverse complement strand
TCAAAATTTTTAATATAACTACATTAAAAAAATTATATTAACACATCATTGAATCGATTTGCAGTTTTTTTATTTCACGAATTTTTATGTTCCTTCGTAAAAACTCGAAGGATCGAATCAAAGTTGAGATTAGATCGAAACAAAATATTATGAAAGAACATTTTTATAGAAACAGTTCATCAAAATTTTTAATATAATTATATTAAAACATCATTGAATCGACTTGTAGTTTTTTTATTTCACGAATTTTTATGTTCGTTCGTAAAAACTCGAAGGATCGAATCGAAGTTGAGGTTAGGAAACAAAATATTACGAAAGAAGTCAATTTTTGCAGAAACAATTCAGAAATCAAAATTTTTAATATAACTACATTAAAAAAATTATATTAACACATCATTGAATCGATTTGCATTTTTTTTATTTCACGAATTTTTACGTTCCTTCGTAAAAACTCGAAGGATCGAATCAAAGTTGAGGTTAGGTCGAAAGAATTCGACGAAATAAAACTGTGCTTAATTATTAGATGCAGTAATTCGTAGAGTGATTTTTTTAAAAATATTTTTCATTAAATCATCCGAAAGAAAGAAATAATAAGAGCGCGATTAATTCAAAGGATTTCCCTTCAATGTAACCGCAAGTACGCAACTAGGAACGTTCTGCATCGGCTGTTCTACGCGGAAGTCTCGGTGGCGACTTATGTTTCCGTTTTCTAACTGGAAAATATGAACTCACTCGTTCCGAGTATCGAAGACAATAGATACTGACAAAAGAACGAACATCGATTACCCGATCAAGTATAGAAAGTAAAATTACTTACCTGCTATACCAACAATTTGATTTACGATTCGATGAATTTTAGCACGAGACATTTAAGAAGATATTGTGTAACTAACGTATCGATATTACAAGTATATTCCTCCTCTTCTAGATTCTTTCATAATATATATATATGTATATTAAAAAAACTCGCTTTGAATTTCCTTCATTAATCCGTGAAGGACACCGGTTTTACTCTCGTTTAATTATCAGACCGGTTGGTGAGAACACAATGTTAGTTGCAACAGAGATAAATGGCATCATTTGCCTTACTATGATAAACTAATATCATAAATATATTAATATAAGTATTTTATCATCGAAGAAAAAAGATAATAAAAAAAAAAACACATAGTTTTTTTATTTATAACGCGTTTACAATATTTAAAAAAATTACTTTGTGAATTTAATATCAGTTTTTAGTAACGTAATAATTAACAATAATTGTTGCAAATGATATATAGCAAAAAAACGATATGCGGATAAATATAGTGGAGAGATTATTATCGAGTAAATATATCCGTTTTAATGTTTGTAGAGGAAAGTTATTTATCATAGATCATTTTTTTTTTATTAACAACTACAATTAAAATTACTGGATAATAAAAATTAATGGATAGACGCTATTAATTTTAAATTATTTAACGAACTAATACTAAACACATTTAAATATTTTTAAAATTACATAAAAGTTTCAAACCTTTTTTTTTTTTTTTCAATAATTTTCAAATTGTTTAAATTTTACTAAAATATAATTATCGAATAATTATAATCATTCAGGATTAAAATTTGATACTCTCAGTCAAAGTACGACCGAGTACGAAATTTCGAACAATTTCGAAAAATTGAAAAATTGGAACATTGGTACATAATATTAGAACATGAATATAATTTAAATAAAGAAGTAATTAGCATTTTTGCCTCGTATCATGGTTGCGTCTCATACGGGCGAAGAATTAAAACAACGATGTTACCTGGAGATCGTCGTTCGTTTTAACCGTGATATCCCTACTCTGGTAACATCTAGCAGAGTACCAGAAGTACAGACGCAGTTAGATACCTACCAGTTGGTTTCTACACACGAGAGCCTCGACAGTTGTCGCTCGGTAACTCTCGCGGAGCGCATTCGATTTGAAGAGTTGCTATCGAAATCCTTGTCACTTCAGGATCCAGGATCGTTGAAAATCTCACAGAAAACTTTCTTCGGGTACAACGCGAATTCACCTGGACACCATCTTCAGGGTGAGTTTCTTCGTTTATTCGTTTAATTTTACTTTAGTTTTACTCGACTCGATTTTGTTCTGTCGAAAATATTTTTCTTTTCTTTTTTTTTATATGACTGATCGATTGTGACGATAGATGAAGATATATATTGATATATATTTTTGTAAAAAAAAAAAGAAAAAAAATCACTTCGTTTGTTTATTTATTGTTTGTATAAATAAATTTTTCTACGCTTAATGTCACGGTAGAATGTTATTTTGACAGAAATGAGGACAGAAATGTTTATTTTACCGGTAATGTGATGAAAATTGTGAAGACTACTTGGAGGCAGCTTGGAAAGAGTTATTGCGGAATAACTGTCAAAAGGCACAATAAATAATATAGATATAGTCATTTTGATAAATGCCGAAGCGATATTTCTATATTTTTATTCAACGTTGCACGCACTCGTGCTTAATGAATGTTATTATTAGCTTTATCGAGGTAACAAGTTTTATTTAAAAAAAAAAAGATGATAATAAATAAAAAAGAAATAAGAAAGAATTCTAGCTTTTTTAAAATAATGCTCATTTGCTCATGGAATAACTGTGAGTAAGTGGTAAATGAGGTCTACGATTCTATTATGCATTATAATTTATCTATATAGATACATACACATACATATATGTATGTACGTATATACTCACATTTGCGTACAATAATTACGAGGCAACTATTTGAGATACATGCAATTAAGATATATAAAAAAGATTTAAATTTTAAATAAAATTATTTGTAAATAATACTTGTTATTTTCTGTGAGAAATTAACGATGCATTTCGTTTCGAATTCAAAACGTTATTCAACGCTATTATTAAAACTATATTCAAGATAAAATAAAGTTTCGAGAAGAAAAAAAAACTATACTATATAATATATATATATATATAATAAAGAACTACATTATGCCATAAATAACAATGATCGGGTAATTTTGGAGGAAAAAAAAGTTTGTTAAGTTAGCTAAATTTCGAAAATAAACTCGCGCAACGAGGTAACGGTGAAACGGCAATATAACTTTTAATAGCACGTTATCGCCGATTAAAGAAAAACAGGGTAAAGAAGAAAGAGATGAGTGGAGATAAGGAGAGATATCGCGCACCTGCGCACTACACCTTATAGGGTAACGATCGTGGATCAGACGACGAGACGCAAGATGAATCGAAGATTTATGTACGAGGTAGAGATTTATGCGAAATCGATCGAGGGACTCGATGGAAAAAGTAACAGAATTTAAAAAAAAAAAAAAAAATGGCGAATATTGCCTTTTTTGGGCGAAAGAAAAATTAATTTAACTCCTCTGTTTCGCTATAAGTATAAAACGGATATCCAGGATAGGATGCAAAGCGATATCGTCAAACAACGATGTAATAAAAGTCAGGGAAAGATACACGTAAATTTAACGAGGTTGCACGGATCCAAGGTAAATGATTCTGTTTGCAGTAGCCACAGAATTCCGAGAACCAAGTTGTAGGAAAAGTGCACGGTGATTACGAGGCTTTTAATTGCCTCGTGAAAGTGGATGGAAAAATCTTTAATAAATCGAAATTATGCACAGCGTAAGTGGGTCGTGGAAAATTGGCGATAGCAGCATCGTTACAATTTATTTTACATTAAGTGTGGTGAGAATGTTATATTATTTCAATTTTCTCAGATTTAAAACGAGACCCAACGCGTTTGATCATCGTAATCATACAAAATTTCGAATCTCGAGAATAAAATTAAATCGCATCAAAGGAACAATTTTTGGAACTGGAGTTTTAAACGACATTTTATAATACCAGATGCCTTGCCAGTTTTACGATCGATAATTTATTTGATCGAATTTAATTTTGTCCCTATTGCTTCCGAATTTCCTTAATAATCAAAACTGAAACGAATTCAATCAATTTACGTAAAATTCTCGCCTCGAAATGTTCCATTGATGATCAAATGTTCGTACGATCAATGCATTTCTACACACCGAATTTCTTAAAGCGAACGCT
>NW_006263851.1:44985-48254 GCF_000469605.1 Apis dorsata | reverse complement strand
TATATATATATATATATATACACATATATATTCCACTGAAATCCTCGTATATAATAAACATAAATCAGTGGTAAAGGTTCGTTAACACATTTCACGAGGGAAAAAAATTTTTCCTTTATCTTGGTTTAAGCGAGGAGACGAAATTAAAATACCGTAACACGTTTCGCACGTTCGAGCGGTGTCATTATCGCGAGAAAGATCAGAGAAGGAAAAAGGTAGCTGGAAACGATTAACAACGGGCACGTGACACGCGTCGCGTTGGAAATTGCGAGAATGGCGTGGTCTCGGTCTTTCTCGGTTTGAACACGGATGATCTCACCCGGATTAAATTCATCATTGAACCAAATGAAATGTCGCGTTCTTTCGTTAACGCTATCGTAAACTCGTCAACGTATATATATATATATATAACCAGTATCTTACCTCGTTCTTTCAGAATAGTATGGAGAGTATTTTTTCTCGGCTGGAAAAATACACAGAATTTTATCCTCGAACGAAAATTTGTATCCCCTTGTATCTACGTACATTTTATTACTCGCGTTTGACTCGTTATGATCACGCGAAGACGAGAGAGGGTCGAATGAGATTTTATTAGAAAATGGATCGCAACGAACGCGTCGAAGGTAGGACGAAAATTAATAAAAGGGATTGTGGAAGATGGAGCCGACCTAGATCCAGGCGGCGCTCAAGTTAAGATATTTGCGTCGAATAGCGCAAGGCTCGCGACGGCGGCGTGGGTGACGATTAGCCGCGTCGAGGAAGGAATATTTTACAAGGAATGATTAAATAATTCGATCGGGATACTCCGTCGAGGATATGACGATCTACATGCGTAATGCAACCTGGACGCGTCTCTCGTTAACCTAACCAGTTTCGTTACTCAAACTGTAATTTCGTTGCGGCGCAAACGACACACATGCGTTACATACGTTGCACGTGGCCGCGTCCTCGATCTAAATCTATGACGCGAATCGACGGAACTGCTAAACGATCGACCGGCTTCATTTTCAAACTGGTTAATGAACGATCGTATCCATCGAATATTATTAATCGTAATCCTAATCAAATTTTAATTGTTCCTCTCAACGAGAGAAGACTAAATGAAAAGAATAACAAACTTCTTCTTATTCTTCTTCGATACTTCCTCTTGTGATAGTAAACTTGAATTACAAAAATACAAAAATAAAAAAAAGTTAATTAAAACGTGTACAGTAAAATTTTCCGTTCAAAATGTTGCGAGATAATTAATCCACGAATCGAAACTTGTTAACTCACCTTATGCAATTTTATTGTACTTTTTCTTCGTTAACGGGATTATTAAACCGTTCTTTAATGACGTTGAACAAAAAGTTCGAGTTGTCCTTCGGAATCTTTTACTTCGCCAAGTATCGTTCAAGGATCGTTGATTGAACAGGGGACTATAAACGCCATGGAATTAAATGCGAAAAAAAAACTGGACGTTGCTTCTTATAGTTGAAACGATCTACGATTGACTCTTATATATATATATATCGAATATATATCGAATAGAAGCAACAGCTTCTATATACATAACCTTCGAAAGGTTATATATTATATATAATATAATATATTATATATAATATAATATTATAATATATTATATTATATATATATATCGAATATATATCAAATAGAAGCAACAGCCTCTATATACATAACCTTCAAAAGTCACGATTAATTGTTTTGTAGATGGCAACTTTGAAACAGGCTCTGGGCGCGAGCGAGCTTACCGATAAAAAGGCCGGCCTTTACCGCGCGCTAGTTGCAGAGTTTCTTGGCACGTTGTTGTTGAATTTCTTCGGCTGTGGATCTGTCATTACGGGGAACGTCGTTGCAATAAGCTTAGCGTTTGGTTTGGCCGTGGCCACAGCGATTCAAGGAGTAGGACACGTTTCTGGTGGTCATGTTAATCCTGCTGTCACGTTTGGTTTAATGGTTATTGGCAAGGTAAGAAATAGGTTATTAGAAATAGGTTATTATTTCTTTTTATACATATTTGATTTATTATGATTGTGATTATATTCTTCGTTACGGAAACAATGAAACGTGCAATTATTTGATTGGATGTGATATAGGATAAAGTGGTTGCCAATGATATGATCTATCGATATATTATTCATCCTTCTGCTTCTGGAATACGATTTAGTCATTTATTCGCAAGAAAATCAGCATTACACACGGGCACGGATAATACATATTCATAGAACCGTACGATATAATAATATAAAAAGTTCGAGAAGATAGTGAAAAATTCTTATGTATATATTGTGAATAATTTTGAGCAAAGCAACAATTATAAAATTTATAAAAATCTACTTATATTGTTTTGCAGGTGCCAGTTATTAGAGGCTTATTGTATGTAATACTTCAATGCATAGGTGCAATAGCGGGATCTGGTATATTAAGAGCATTATCTCCTGAAAGGATGGAACATGCTCTAGGCGTAGTATCTCTCTCACCAGGCGTTACCCCTGTCCAAGGTTTCGGTATAGAATTTTTCCTTGCCTTCGTGTTGGTACTGGTCGTGTGCGGTGCATGTGACGCGGCAAAGCCGGACAGCAAGGGAATAGCTCCTCTTATAATTGGACTTTCGGTTTCCGTTGGCCATATTATCGGCGTAAGATATAAATTTAATATACTTTTTCTATCTTGCAATTTTATCATATATACTCTTTATGATTAATATAATCTTAAAGATAGTATTGTGTATTACTATACCGTTTCTTTTTTACAGAATCTTTTGAAAAAGAACTCACATTTGTGTATTATATTATTTATATTATTAGTTAAAACGAAGATATGTTGAACGAGTTGTATCATTTTTAATAGGTGCCAAGAACTGGTGCAGGTATGAATCCAGCCAGATCATTTGGTAGCGCTGTTGTAATGGGTTCGTTCACCGACCACTGGTTGTATTGGATCGGACCAATCCTTGGTGGGATGGCAGCTGGATTGATCTACGCGTTTGTAATCGGTCCTGCGAAAGAACCTGAAAATTCCAATACAGCGTATACCGTTGCCGCAACAGACGAGAAGGAGGTATAGTAAATGTAAAGACTCATTTTTTTTTTTAAATTACTCGGTAATCAAATTGTTTTTTTTTCTTTTTTTATATATTATTATTCGTCGATTAAAAAATATACGATATATTTTACTTCATAAAAATTTAAAAAAAATTCTTTATTCATTCTAAAACAACTACGAGAGATAATTATACAATTTCGTTGAATATGCAAGTACATAGATAA
>NW_006263851.1:38479-44733 GCF_000469605.1 Apis dorsata | reverse complement strand
ATAACTGTTTTTTTTTTTTTTTTAAATTTTCAATCGTCTTTGCCCTACAGAAGTTCGAGTACATAGACAGTGGACGCGGTGGACTTTAAAAAACATCGACACAAATAAAGAATTCGAAGACGGGAATATGATTTTTTTTTTTTACATCATATGATAAATTTCATATGAAATCGAAAATATTCGAAGTATTATTTTTACAGCTACAGAGCCTTACCAGTAAGAAGAAAGACAATCCTGCTTGATGTTCTAACTACTGCTAACCAACGCATTTTCAACTGTTTCGATCATTATCTATGTAATGATTTATATGCCTAAAATAAGTGAGTTTTATGTTATTTAATCATCGCGTCATTATTAAGCAAAACTATTTAAATATTTTCCAACAAAGAAAGTAATATTGACACATGAAAAGTGTTTCGAGTTTGTCACAAAATAATTATATATCTGATAATATTACATCATTGAATACACAGATATATATATTCGTTTATATATAAATATATGTTCTTTACCTGTAATTTCAAATCGTTCCTTTATATCAGATTTGAGTAATGATTATTGCAAACCAAAGATCGAGTCTGCCGAACAAAAATTTTATATAGTGTCGACATCTTCCGTCATTTCAAAGATATAACCTATTTATTGTTACAAACTACTCGCAAAATATTCTTGAATTATCGATAAATGATTAAAATGAAAACTCTTGTATTTCAAATAATACAATTAAATATAATTTTTTATATTGTATTAAAATATTTACCACATTTTGATATAAAAAATCGTATAAAATCGTAACAAATGCCAATATCAATTAATCTATATTAATTTACGATGTTTTGTATTTATTCGATATTATTATATTTTAAATTATAATTATACAATTATTATAACGTATAATCAGAATATAACATGCAATATTTAATTTATAAATTCTAATGATAATGTATTTTCAGTATTTAATCAATATTTATACATTTTTATTATCAATAACCATTCAATATCATTCGCTCCTACATTTTATATCTAAAAACTGAAAATTTATATTATTTTTTTTTTTATAAATTGTATATTAAAATATAATTGAAATAATATATGAAATCATATAATAAAATGTAATAGTAAAATGTACACTAAGTTTATATATGTGCTATAATCTAAAATAGTAACAAATAAAATATAAATGTTTTGTACGAAAGTATTGTGACGTGTTATTTGTATTAAATTTATATTATTATACGGTAAAGGTATTTTCGAAAAAGAATCAACACTAAATTTTACATTTACACATCATACTTTGTATTTGATACATAGTTTCAAATGTTTATAGAATATCAGGCAATCTATGTACCATGTTCATTCTAGTCTGATAGAATTAGCATACTATGATTAAATAGTAATATTAAGTTTAATTCATCAAAATATCTTTTGTATTCCCAATAGAGGAATCAATTCTATGTATTACCAATAGTAAGAAAATGTAACATAGCATTGAACAAAAAAATTTTATCAATAAATGAAGCAAAGAAGGTTTGAAATAAAGTATTGAGTCCGGCATATATATATATACAAATTTCTTATGTTTGATATTTGGATGCACAAATACTAGACAATAAGTCAAATATCTAAAATGAGTTCTTAAATTTACAATTTCTTTCACACTTGATTTTTAATATGCCTATAATATATTCTCGCTCGAATGAAGATAACAAATTTTTTTGTTATAGATACAAAACGTTAATGAATTTTATATTAATTTATATATGAAAGGAATATAATTACTAGGCACTAACTTATTGTGCTTTACTACTATAATTAATAATCAACATCGTAAACATAATGCTTCAATCATCACACAGGAAAAAATTAAAGAGAAGGAAGTTTATATGTAAGATAATATATAAACTATTCTAAAATTTGATTATGAATGATAAATTTAACAAAATTCTAGAACGATGAAAATGTTTATATATGTTTGTCTAAATTGTATAGACATTAAGTTTTGAATTTATAAAATTATGATTTAAAATGTAATATTGATCAAATTAGGATTTATAAAATTTTAAGTCAAAGCTTATTTTATTATTCCTAATAGAAAGTTTAACCTTCCATTTGTTGAAGTTTATCCTCAAGACTATCTTGACTATCATTAGTATCGTTTAAATTGATTGTATGATTTTCATGATCAAGTTCTATTACAGAATCACCTAACTCACTTTTTTGTACCTCTAATACATTGTCTGATGGTTCAAAAATATCTGTAGATTCTGAAAGATCCTGTTCATCTATAGTTAAATTTGAATTTTGTTCAGGTTGTTCCATAATTTGTTCTTCGGATTCTATTTTAACATCGGATACTTGGGAATCCGATACATCCATAGAAACTGAATTATCTAGTTTTATATCCATTTCTTGATCTTGGGAATCGGTTTTAGCAGATTCTTCCTTTATCAAATAATCCTCTGAATTCGAAGGTCCAGCTTTTGCTTTATCATCATTACTTTTTTGAGAAGATTCTCCAAGAGAAGAAATTTGAGTGAGATTACTTAGAATTGATTCTTGCATTTTAACAACAGAATCAGATGAATCTAATATGTTACATAATTCTCGACTCATTTCTTCCACTTCCGATGATTCTCCCGTTTTTACAACAATGATTTTCTTATTTCCATAGACTTTAGAACTGGTTATTAATGGTTTACCTTCTTTTCTAATAGTAGCACTTGTTGCTGTTGTTGTTGTTGTTATTGGCGTTGTAGCTATTGCTGTTGTTATAGAAATTGCTTTTGGTATCATGGAAACATCTTTTGGTATATTTTCTACTTGTACTTCAATTTTATTTTTTTCTTTCTCTTTTTCTATTTCCATATCAGATTTAATATCTTCTATTTTTATTGTTGTTGGAGTTGTTACAGAAATCGTTGGAGTCGTTATAGAAGTTGATATAGGAGTTGTTACAGAAACCATTGTTACATCATTATCATTATATTCTTGTTCTTCGTCATACATACTTTGTTTCTTCTTTACAAATACTCTTTTCAATGGTAATTGTTGCTCATCATCAGATTCATCATGACGTTCTGGTGACATTTCTTCAATAGGTTCATACTCTTGTTGTTTACGAGCTTCTAATTCTTCTATTTTTAAGCGTTGTTGCTCTACTCTTTTTTCCAATTGTTCTAATTTTTCCTTAGTTTCTTGATCTCCTACGGTTATTGTAGGTTTTTGTGCTGTAGATGTAGACGTTTTTGTTACTGAAGGTGATGCATTTATGGACTGAGATGTTTTTAATTCAAATTTCGGAGATTCGTTCAATACCGAATCGTTATTCTTTATCGAAGTAGATTGTCGTGATTCCGTGGACGATTGTAATACAGCTTGAACCAAACTTTGATGTTTATCAAGTGGCTTTTTCACAACAACTCTTTTCACAACATTACCAGTTGGAAGCTTGGCCAATTCTGCTGGATCGATTATTGTACCATCAGGATTCATGATTATCTCTCGGGTAGTATCTCCTTGACGAATAATTCTACGAACGATTACTCTTTTTGTTACTTTATGTCCTGTACTAAGAGTTTGAGAAGTACCATCCTCGTCTTTTATCGTGGATGTACTAGTTTCGGTATTACCGCTAGGTTTTCTTACAACAATTCTCTTTATTACTTTAACAGTATTTACAGCTTTTGGTGTTCCACTGACTAATACGGGAGTTTCAGATTTTTCATCTTTCAAAGAAACTTGATTTTGTGAACTACTTTGTCCTTGTTGCGATCTAGATTGATTTGTAGATATAGATGATTCTTTACTTTGTTCTTGAACATTTTGATGTTTTAGCGGTATTTTATGTTCCTTAAACACAGATGCAACAATTTTTTGTACTTGTGCTTCTGTTTCATCTACGCGGGAAGACTTTGAGGATTCTTCAGTTTGTTTAGATTGTAAAGGTTTCGTATTTGATTGTGATTGATTACCCGAGGGACTTTGTTTTATTTTGGTATCTTGTACTTCTCTACGTTGAATAGGCATCAAAGTTTTAATTGTCTTTTTAATCATATTTCCATCTTTGTTTCTTACATATACAACTTGTTCTTTTTGATTTTCTTCTTTTTCTGTTGTCTCTGGTTCTTCTTCGCTTTCCGATGGTTTATTTGGTTTTGGAAGTTTTTTCACAATATATGCTGGCGGTTCATAATCATCATCTCCATCCGAGTATTGTTCTTCCTCTTCATCCTCGTCGGAATCCAATTCAAGTTTGGTTTTATTATCAGGTTGTAATCCATCTGGTCCCATTTTTTCACCTGCTTCAATATGTTGCTTTATATGTGTAACATAATCTGCTCTGTTTCTACATGATTCTTGACAAACATCGCATGTTAAACCCATACCTGTGCGTTTTGTGTGCGTTAATTGATGTACTTCCAAACTCTCTTTACGTTTGAATGCTTTACCGCAATCTTCACAAACATGACGTTTTTCTACAGAATGAGTTCGCATATGTCTTGTTAAGTGATGGGATAAAAGGAATGAACGTGGGCATAATTTACATAAGTATGGTCGATGTCCAGCATGAGTTGTTAAATGACGAGCTAACTTGGTACTTGTACGGAATGCTTCCTTACAATATTCGCAAACGAAAGTCTTATCTTCGTTATGCAGCACTTCATGACGTTCCAAACCTTGTTTATATGTAAAACGTTTATTGCAAATATTGCATTGGAACGGTTTTTCCTTTTTATGTACAGAATCCTCATGTTTTTCTAATTCTTCTGTTGTAAAGAATTCACGATCGCAATGTTGACAACCATAGCGCAATTCATCTCTATGAACTTTTTCATGACGTTGTAATAAATTTGCTCTTGAGAATTGTTTGTTACAAATTGGACAAGAGAATGGTTTCTCTTCCGAATGAGTAGTCATATGCTTTCCAAGATCATATTTAGAAAAGAACATGCGGTCACATACTGTGCATTTATAATTACGATCACGATGAGCTCTTTGAATGTGTAAAGCAAGAGCTTGTCGCAAAGGAAACGTACGATCGCATTGATCACACGCATGTACTCTTATCTCACCTGGCTCTAATTTTTGTTCCTCTTTAGTACTATTCGTATCCTGATCTCCTTCGCTACCAGCATCTTGTTCTTCTTCATAAAAATCATGTTGATCTTCTTTGTCTCTTTGATTTTCTACTTGTCTATCTCTTTCTCTTTCCCTTTCTCTTTCTCTTTCTCTGTCACGTTCTCTATCTCTCTCACGTTCTCTTTCCCTTTCTCTATCCCTTTCCCTTTCCCTATCCCTTTCCCTATCTCTTTCTCTATCCCTTTCTCTATCTCTTTCCCGTGTTTCTCTTCTTTCTCTATCACCATTATCAACTCGAGGTTTCTTATTTCCTTCACTTTGAGGTCTTTGTTCCGAAGGTCGTTTATTGTTCATATCAGGAGGATCATTTGGAATTGGTGGGAATGGTCTTGGCAAGACACCAGATAATGGATAAGCTCGTAATGCTTCATCTGCCTTTTTACATTGAAGTTTAAATTTATAAGATCTATCGAGATTCCAGCGACACATATTACAAATCATTTGTGGCATTCCATCAGCTGCGTATACCTTAAACATAAAGTATTAAAATATTATAAACTATTACATTAAAACTATATATATATATATATATATAATATAGATTATAATCACGAGTCATAGTTAAAATTTATTTTATAAAATATAAATAATTAAAAATAATAAGATAAAATCTAATATAGAGTTATAAATATTTTCGCGCCAAAATTTATTATCCTAAATAACAATTGTAACGAGTAAAAAATTTATAACATTTAAAACAAGAAATATTATTTTTTATAAAATATTTATTTATTTATGTATACATATATATATATAAATATATATATATATAAATATGTATATACATATATAAATATCGATAATAAAAAACATATTAGACAAAAAATGTAATAAATTTCGTGTTTTACCATCACAGTGCTTAAAACGAAATTATCGATGACATATGATTGATTTTATTAATCATATGAATAAAAAAGTTATTGTTTTAAATTTGAATTTTTTTCAATCATATATCATTTATTATATACGGGATATATATTGATCGTATCAACGAATTAAGATTTTTTTACGATTGAATTACAATAAGAAGAGATTGAATATGTTGCTCAATCGGCAAATATGACATCTGCGTTATCCAAACCAAATTTTATTCGATGAAAGATATCGATAATAAG
>NW_006263851.1:35063-38124 GCF_000469605.1 Apis dorsata | reverse complement strand
AAAAAAAAAAAAAAAAAAAAAAAAAAAAAAAAAAGATGGATTAAACATAACGAGTAATAAAAATATTTAAAAGTATGAGGGAATATGGTACAAAAGACAGGCAGGAAATACATCAGTGGCAGTCGATGCCGTTTTAGAGGAGAATAATTACCTCGATGGCGACGCAAGACATGATTTGGAGGGTAAGTGGTACTTGAAACGGTTTGCTATGATCCCGTTCATAAATGAAGCAAAGTGGTTCTGATTCGGTCAAACAAAATCGGCAGACTCGCCTAGAGCGAAGTGGTGCCGGCCTATTCTCCATTCCGGCCTGTTTTCTTGACTACCAGACACCCACAAAGTACACACTCACGCGTCCCCAACGTCGATCTTCTCTTCGACTCTTCTTGAACGTTGTATATTTGAATATTAATCCAGCGTAAGGAATAATCGCGACAAGAACACTTAATTTGATTGGAATATTTCACTCATTAATCAAAACTCTAAAAAACGACGCCGAGCGTCGGTAAGCGTCCCGTCACGAACGACGAACGAGTGGGACGATGTACACACCGCTATGGCGCTATTATGGCGATCCGAAAACTTGCTTTCTCTGCGTGGCGTCTACCTAGTTTTCAGACTCGAATAGCTTTCGGCCTTTGCACATCAGCGCCACCATCTTTTTCTTTCTTTCGTCGACACTCGAAACACTCGGTAGATAAAGTAGAGCATTTCCCTTCATTCAATTATTATACTATACTGTCGGTATTTTAATTATTACGTACAAAACGTAATTTTACATAACTTTTTACAATAGAAAAAAACATGTTTAAATATTTGCAATAACAAAAAAATTTACAAATTTATATAATAACGAACGAATTAATTTTTCATTCATGAATTAAATTGAATCAAATATTTATAAATTTCATATTTGATCGTTATACGAATAATTAATTTACCAAAGTTTATTTTATCTTTTTACATAATTTATTTAAAATATCAAAATGTAACAACTTGTATAATAACGTAACATACTCGAAACATTTTGTATTCTCGTGCAATAAATAATTATTTATACACAAAAATATATTTTATTCAGGGTAAAATCGAATCGTTATACGTTACTGTTGAGAAATCTGTTACGATATCTCGATACAGTTTTGGTATTAAACACGCGTATGTTGGTTATATCATATTTTTTATATATATAAAAAAAAAAAATACATTTTTCTTTTAACCAATCTATCCCCAATAATATTTATAATGAACTATTTTAACATATTTCGATGGTTTAACAAACGAAGACGTCGTGCTAATGCTAATCTCGAATTATTACGCCGTGATATAGAAACAGATATTCACCTCCAACCGTTGGAAGATTTATTACAAAGATTAGAAACCGATGCGACGCATGGCCTTTCCATGAACGTTGCACGCGCTCGTTTAGCCGAAACTGGCCCAAATACACTGACGCCACCGAAAAAACCTTCCAGCTTGTTAAAATTCTTACGTCTGTGTTTCGGAGGATTTTCTTCGTTGATATGGGTATAATAAATATCCCGTGGGGAAAAAAAAGTATAAAAGAGATAAGATATTTCTTTGCCATTCTCGCCATTCTCTCGTAATTTTTATAGATAATGGCACGATAGGCATTATATTATAATAATTCTAATAAAAGGTTTATCGATTTATCCTTTAGGTAGGCGTTATATTATGCTTGTGCAATTATCTTTTGGAACATAGTACTTACGGTGAAGCGTCGAACGAGCATTTGGGGCTCAGTATCGTGTTTGTCCTATTAATTTTAGTCACGGCGATGTTCAGCCATTACCAGGAGTCGAAGAGTAATAAAATCATAGAATCGTTCCAACAGATGTTACCACAAAAGACTAAAGTTCTGAGGGACGGGCAAAAAAAGGAAGTGTTCGTAGCCGAATTAGTCGTGGGGGACATTGTCCTTTTGGAAACCGGTGAACGAGTACCCGCTGACATTAGGATCCTGGAATGTCAAGGTAAATCCGTATCGCTGCAGTTGCGGCCGTAACTTTCTTATTTCTCGGCGAAAAAAGTCCTCGCCTTTCTCTTTCCTCGACGCTCCAGAGATATACATACATATCGTAAAGCGTCGTTGTCATCGTAGCTTTGTCGTTGTAAAATACACACTTATTCACTAGTACATCTTCAATCACTGGTATATATAAAATAATATGAATAACAATTTTAATCATTAATATTAATAATTCTCATTCGTTTTCTTCTTTTTTTTTTTTTTTTTTTTTTTTAACTAACCAATCAACACAAACACAAAAAGAAATATATATGTATATAATATGTTGTGATCCTAAGGTCTTAAAGTGGACCATGCTTCGATTACCGGCGAATCGATTCCGCTTTTAAGAACGGCCAACATTATTCCAACAACTGACGTGTTACAAGCTAAGAATATGGTTTTCTTCACAACAGACATAGTGGAAGGTATCTAAACGTGACACGTGAGGAAAGCAAAATTTGCATTTCTATTCGTTTCCTTATATATCCCTCTCCCTCTTACCCGTCGTTTCCATCTTTCTTAAAAGTTTCGTTAATGTCGCGCGACAGGGAGCGGAAAAGGAGTGATAGTTGCCCGCGGTGATCACACCGTGATGGGTAGGATCGCTAAGCTAACCTCTAAATTGGCGCCAAGGCAGACGCCGCTCTCGCGCGAGCTCCAACGATTTATGAAATTAATATCGTGCTGGGCAATATTCCTCGGGATGTTGTTCTTCACTTTGTCCACCACTATGGGATACACTTGGATCAATTCAATCACGTTCCTGCTCGGCATCATTGTTGCCAACGTACCGGAGGGATTGATAGCCACTATGACCGTTAGCCTCACGCTTACCGCGAACAAAATGGCGAGCAAAGATTGTATGGTGAAACATCTCGAAGCTATCGAGACCCTGGGATGCACGGCTGTTATTTGCAGTGACAAAACTGGGACTCTCACTCAAAATAAAATGACCGTAAGCTTCATTGAAGACGGAATCTCTTATTATTAGGGAATTTTATTTAATATAATAAAATTTTTTTTTTCCAA
>NW_006263851.1:31961-33085 GCF_000469605.1 Apis dorsata | reverse complement strand
TTCGTTCGCTGTATCGATATATATATATATATATATATAAATATATATATATTTTTCTTCTTCTTTTACTTGCTTCCATTTTTTTTTTCAATTCAAATAAATAAATTTTTTCATTCGCAATATCGAAAGTTTTGATATACCATATTTGTATATATATTTTTTATTCAAATTTTTTTTCTAATTCAAATAAATAAATTTCTTTATTCCTTATTTAAGGGATTCTATTTAATAGCGTTTTTTTTTTCAATTTTTATATAAATTTTCTTCGCAATTTTTTAATTCTGATATATATATATTTTTTTTCTTCAAATATAATCTTTGCATACAAAGTAATAAAAATACTAACGTTTAACTTTTTATTCGCTTCCATTTTTTTTTCTAATTCAAATAAATAAATTCCTTCGTTCGAGAGTCTCGATACACGCTATATATATATTTCAAATATTATATAATACGATGAAGCAATTATTCTTTTTACATAAAATCGATATAATTGTGGCAAGGTTCGGCACATGTGGTACAGCGGCCAGTTGAGGGAGGTGATGATCTCGGACACGTGGAGGAAATATATTCGCGATGTTGGATTTAATAACTTGGCCAGGGTTGCGAGCCTGTGCAATCGGGCCGAGTGGGAGCCTTTGCCCGAGGGTATACCGAAACCGCCTATAGCCAAGAGGAAGATTTTAGGCGACGCTTCGGACGCAGCTTTGTTGAAATGCATGGAGGTGCTTGTGAAGGGTGGCGCGGAATCTTACAGGAGAGTCTGCAAAAAGGTATGTGCAAGGTATCTCTTTTGCCCATATTTGATTGGTAGATGATACGAAACGAAAAATTTCTCCTTAATATTCGTTCGATTCGCCTCTCTCCCCTCCTCCTGAATATATGTAGATGTTCGAGATACCGTTCAACTCGACGGACAAATTCCAAGCGAACGTTTATCTGTGCGGGAAGAAGCACATTGTTTTCTTGAAGGGGGCGCCGGAAAGAGTTTTGGAACGGTGCTCGACGGTGGCGTTCAACAACGAAACGAGGAAGCTCGACGACGAGATCAAGGAGGCGTACACCGAGTCCTGCTACGTCCTCGCCAACAACGGAGAGCGCGTCCTCGGTTTCGCCGACCTCGA
>NW_006263851.1:30660-31883 GCF_000469605.1 Apis dorsata | reverse complement strand
CCCCGTCACCGCATTCCCACCCGGCTTCGTGTTCAAAGAGGACCCCCTAAACTTCCCCCTCAACAACTTGAGACTGGTAAAAATAAAAATTCCTTATAAAATCATATAATTCTTCCTTCAATAAATTCTCCTTTTTCCATTCCTTCCATCTTTCCTTTTCTTTTCATTCGAATACCGTACCAAATAAATTCCTTCAATAAATTTTTTTTTTCCATTCCTTCTTTCTTCCTTTTTACTTTAATTCGAATACCATACCAAATTCCCTTCTTTCCTTTTTTTTTTCTTTTAATTCGAATACCGTACCAAATATTCGAATTATAACAAATAAATTCCCTTCTTTTTTTTTTTTTTCATTCGAATACCGTACCAAATATTCGAATTATACGAAATAATTTCCCTTCTTTCTTTCTTTTTTTTTCCTTTAATTCGAATACCANTAGCAAATAAATTCCCTTTTTTTTTCCTTTAATTCGAATACCGTACCAAATATTCGAATTATAACAAATAAATTCCCTTCTTTTTTTTTCTTTTAATTCGAATACCGTACCAAATATTCGAATTATAGCAAATAAATTCCCTTTTCTTTTTTTTTTAATTCGAATACCGTACCAAATATTCGAATTATACCAAATAAATTCTCTTCTTTCCTTTTTTTCTTTTTCCTTTAATTCGAATACCGTATCAATATTCGAATTATAGCCAATAAATTCCCTTCTTTCTTTTTTCTTTAATTCGAATACCGTACCAAATATTCGAATTATACCAAATAAATTTCTTCCTTTCTTTTTTCTTTAATTCGAATACCGTACTAAATATTCGAATTATAGCAAATAAATTGCCTTTTCTTTTTTCTTTAATTCGAATACCGTACCAAATATTCGAATTATAACAAATAAATTCCTTTCTTTTTTTTTTCTTTAATTCGAATACCGTACCAAATATTCCAATTATAGCAAATAAATTCCCTTCTTTCTTTTTTTTTTAATTCGAATACCGTACCAAATATTCCAATTATAGCAAATAAATTCCCTTCTTTCTTTTTCTTTTAATTCGAATACCATATATTCGAATTATACTAAATAAATTCCCTTCTTTCTTTTTCCTTTAATTCGAATACCATACCAAATATTCGAATTATAGCAAATAAATTCCCTTTTTTTTTCCTTTAATTCGAATACCGTACCAAATATTCGAATTATAGCAAATAAATTCCCTTTTTTTTT
>NW_006263851.1:27224-30608 GCF_000469605.1 Apis dorsata | reverse complement strand
AGCAAATAAATTCCCTTTTCTTTTTTTTTTAATTCGAATACCGTACCAAATATTCGAATTATAGCAAATAAATTCTCTTTTCTTTTTTTTTTAATTCGAATACCGTACCAAAAATTCGAATTATAACAAATAAATTCCCTTATTTTTTCTTAATTCGAATACCGTACTAAATATTCGAATTATAGCAAATAAATTTCTTTTTTTCTTTTCCTTTTCATTCGAATACCGTACCAAATTTTCGAATTATACGTAATAAACTCTCTTCTTTCCTTTTTTTTTTTTCCTTTAATTCGAATACCATAACAAATATTCCAATTATAACAAATAAATTCTCTTCTTTCCTTCTGTCATTTTCCTTTAATTCAAATACCATAAATTCCAATTATACCAAATATATATAAATATATATATATATATAATCATGGCGATTTAGATCGGTTTGATATCGATGATGGATCCTCCGAGGCCAACGGTGCCCGACGCCGTGTACAAATGTCGTTGCGCCGGGATCAAGGTGATCATGGTGACCGGCGACCATCCGGACACGGCGAGGGCGATCGCCAAATACGTGGGCATCATCACCGACGACTTCCTCAGCAACGAGAACGAGGGAAAGGAGCACTCGATCGTTGTGACCGGTATGGATCTAAGGGATCTCGAGCCGAACGAATTGGATCGCATAATAAAAAGGTATCCGGAGATAGTTTTCGCGAGGACGTCCCCCGTTCAGAAGCTTCAGATCGTCGAGAGTTGTCAAAGGCTTCATCTGATCACAGCTGTGACCGGGGACGGTGTGAACGACGCGCCCGCGTTGAAGAAGGCCGACATCGGTATCGCTATGGGGATCGCCGGTATCTCTCTCTCTCTTTCTCTCTCCCTCTCTCCCTCCCTCTCTTCTCTTTGTCTCCCTCCTTTCTCCAACGTTACTTCGATCGAAACGAATTGGAATTACGATTTTTTATCATCGAATGAAATGTTCGAACCAACCAGGGTCAGACGTGAGTAAAGAAGTCGCGGACTTAATTCTATTGAACGATGACTTTGCGTCTATAGTGACTGGGATCGAAGAGGGGAGAAGGCTGTTCGACAATTTGAAATCGAGCATCGGTTACACATTGGCCAGCAACGTTCCAGAGATACTTCCATTCTTGGCGTTCATCCTTCTCGGTATACCGTTGCCAGTGGGAGTGATATGCATATTGTGCATTGATCTCGGCACCGATATGTGGCCGGCCATCTCGCTCGCTTACGAGAAATCCGAATCGGATATCATGCTCAGGTGATAATCTAGATAAACAGAGAGAAAGAGAGAGAGAAAAAAAAAGAAAGAGAGAGAGAGAGAGAGAGAGCGCGGTTGTAACGATGTAACGTAATTACAGGAAACCGAGGATACCGTTCAAGGATCATCTCGTCAGCCGATCCTTGCTTTTCATGAGTTACGGGCAGATAGGGATAATAGAGGCATGCGCAGGTTTCTTCACTTATTTCGTCGTTATGGCCGAGCACGGTTTCATGCCGTACACGTTGTTGAACCTGAGATCCTCGTGGGATTGCATCGTAGTGAACGATCTGCAGGACAGCTTCGGCCAGGAATGGACTTACGAGCAACGAAAGATTCTCGAGTACACTTGCCACACGGCTTTCTTCGTCAGCATAGTGATCGTACAGGTGGCCGACGTGATGATATGCAAAACTCGTCGCAACTCCCTCTTCCGCCAGGGAATGAACAACTGGGTGCTCAACTTCGGTATTATTTTCGAGTTGGTTGTCGCGTGCGTGGTTTGCTACGCCCCCTACATGGACGTGATCCTTCGCACCTATCCCCTCCTCGCCGAATGGTGGCTGCCCGGTATACCGTACGCGTTGATCATTTTCACTTACGACGAATTGAGAAAACTTTGGGTGAGGAAGAATCCCGAAGGATGGTGGGATCGCGAGACTTGTTATTAGAGATTAATAAATATATATACATATATATATATATTTTCTCCACTGGGAATATACATTGCAAGCACGAACGAACATTTCAAAACGTTCCGTATACATAACCTCTACGTAAGGTAAACAATTGAACTTTTCGAATCGATCGAAAGATTATCATTGTATTGTAAGAGGAGAAAAATAATGGTTTTCGAAAAATATACAAAAAGAATATATATATATATATACACGTGGACACGTCGGACGAACTATTGGATGGATTGTTGTACGATTTATAAAAGGAAGAGAGAGAGAGAAAGAGATCGACGGCAGAGGAAGCAACTGACGGCGTTTTCGTTCGAGTTAAGTACGCGGTCATCGAGTGTTGTAACCGTTCGTGAACGGAATAGTGGGGGATGCATATAAGGCCCTGGGACCCTCTCGATGCGATCCAGTACTCTCTAGTCATCAATTCCATCACGTCCACGACGACCGTGACTCGATTCCCGGACTAACGAGAAAACGAACGTATACCTTCTCTTCTCTTGTCAACCCGCCTCCTCCGCCTCCTCCTCCGTCATCATGAAGACGGAGGTGTTGTGCCTGCTGATTTGTCTCGGTGAGTAATTTTATTAATAATAATAATAATAATGATACACGAATAATATATCGACGTATATTTTGCGATATTTTGCAATAATTTTCAATGCCGCTTCCATCTAACTTTCTATTGTTTGCCACGACTCGAACACGCGTAGTTTTTTTCATAGTAAAACTCGTGGAAAAAATTGTTTGTATTCGTAAAATTGTTTGTATTCGTAATATTTGTGAATTGAGAGAAAAATTATAGAACAAACGGATCATCGAGATACGACGGCCAGTTTGACTAGTGACCTTTAGCCGAGATATTGTTTTACTTCTTACCGCCTCGCAATCTACTCCGTTAACTCCGTTGATTGTACACGTTTGCACGTTCTCGATTCTAATCCTAGATATTGCAATTTAAATATGGAATAAATTTAAATTAGCGCGTTCTTCTCCACGAATTTTTTATTTCTAAAACGTAACAATCGATATCGTAAAATATGGACAATATGGAATACTCATAAATTTCTTTGGAATACGTGTCAATTTGAAAAAAAAGAAGAAATAATGATCCTGATCGATAACAATAATATAACAATATGGAATATATAAATTTGTCTGGAACGTGTGTCGATTAAAAGAGAAAAAATAAATAAACGATCGAATCGAAAAATGATCGTCTCGATACGATGATAGAAATTCGATTTAAACGAAATTTTAGCCTTTCTTCGATCCGAAAATCCCGAGACACGCGTTGGAAAGTTAAGTTAAGATCGAGGCAAGGCAGGCATAGCGAGGCGCTTTCTCGCTTTCTTCCGCTCGCGAGGTCGACCGGCGCGCTGCGTTTACGTACAACCGGCGTTTATTCAGGGACGCAAG
>NW_006263851.1:26584-26946 GCF_000469605.1 Apis dorsata | reverse complement strand
CGCGCCGCCTTGAAAATACCCGACCGGTCGACCCTCTCTCTCTCTCTCTCTCTCTCTCGCGCCGCCATTCACCGCTTCTTATTCCTTCTCTCTCTCTCTTTGTATTTTTTTATTCAAATTCATTCCTTGCAACGAATGCATCCGCATTGCAAAGCCCCACCTTCTCCCATAAAGGAATAAAAATATCCAATTCTTCCCTTTGAGAATGAAAGAAAAGAAAATATAATTTTTTTTGAATAATAAGAATAGGGTATTCTTATGTAAGAAAAAAAAAAAAGTAATGGAAACGAATTGTCTCGTTCTCAGGCGCGGTCACCGGTTTGACGAGGAAGCAAGAAGCGCTCGAGCAGAATCGTAGGAAA
>NW_006263851.1:23704-26549 GCF_000469605.1 Apis dorsata | reverse complement strand
TTGCCAGCGTTGCAAAGGAAGCCTCAGCAGCAGCAGCAGCAGATATCCGCCGAGGAGGAGTACGAGGAGGACGAGGAAGAGTCAGTATCGGATCAGTGTCCCGAGCCGAACGGTTATTTCCCCGATGCGGGACAGTGCGACAAATATTACGACTGTCGGGACGGGAAAGTTATAGAGAAACTGTGCCCCGACGGCCTCGTGTTCAACGACTTTAGCCCCCAACACGAGAAGTGCGATCTCCCGTTCGGAATCGATTGCTCCAAGAGGCCGAAATTGCGTAAGGGGCCATATACGAAATATTCCTACCCTCCTCTTCACTCTTCGATAAGGGCGCGCGCGTGTGCGTGTATATATATGTATAAAAATCGTATAAACCGAAAATCGATCTCCCCCCCTTCCAATTTTCCGCAGAGAAACCACAACCGTCCCCCCATTGTCCAAGGATGCACGGTTACTTCGCCCACGAGGATACAAGGATATGCAACACGTTCTATTACTGCGTGGAGGGCAAGTACAACATGATCACGTGCCCTGAGGGTCTGGTGTTCTCAGAGAAGACGGGTATATGCAATTGGCCGGACGAGGCGCAGAAGAAGGGTTGCGGTTCCAGGGAGTTGTTCAACTTCACGTGCCCTAGAGTTGACGAGGCGATCGCTGCCACTCACCCTAGATACCCTGACACGGAGGATTGCCAGTATTTTTACGTGTGCGTGAACGGGGAGATACCGAGGAGGAGCGGGTGCAAGTTGGGGCAAGCGTTCGACGAGCGGACTGGAAAATGCGACTGGGCGAGGAAGATACCCGAGTGGTGAGTCCGTCGAATTTTATTTCAATGGGATGATCACCTCTCTCTCTCTCTCTCTCTTGAAATTTTCAGCAAAGACTGGTACAAAGGTCAATTGACCGACGAGGAGTTGGACGCGTTGGAGAATCCGCCCCCGAAGCCGAAACCGAGTAGCGGTGGACAGCACAGAAGGAAAGGCGCGAAACCGGCGTAGATTTAAGGCTAAATTAATAATATATATATATATATATATGTGTGTGTGTAGATTTTAATTGTTTATCGGCTCAACGTCGCTTCGATATAATAAAACATTTTTAATATTATATATATATGTATACGTATTATGTATATATATATATATATATGTATATGTATGTATATATACTCTTTTTTTTTTTTCACGAACGAAATTATTATTAACCGAACGATTGTATATTTTTTTTTTTGTTTATTATTATAGCGAGACGAAATTATCGTCGTCTCCGGTGAGATAATAATCGATCGAGGATAAAGGGTACGCGAGAACGTGTTATCCGTTGAGCGTGTTTCGAAACAGTTCGAAGAAGAATGCAGATAATCGTTCTCTCGAAGTTCGGGGCGAGGGAGGGGGGGAAGGATAAAAGCGCGAATCCCTTCGATCAATCTTGATTCCAGACCGGTTATCCATCTATGAAATCGAAGCGAAAGTGGGGAAGAGACGTTGGATACAGAGTGGGACTAACGAGGTATGGTATACCTCTGTGGTAAGTTGGAGAGAAGTGTGCAGTGTTTCGTGAAAGACATCGGAAAAATTACCAGGTGTTTGGGATAATCGTTGGCTTGAACGGCGACTCGATGAGTCATTCTCGAGTAAAAAGTCGAAAGGAGAAAGAAAGTCGAGTTAATCGAACGATGTTATTATCTTTATTATATTTTCTTTTGGGTATCGTAAAATGTAAGTGGTACGCTTTAATAAATTAGTTTCGTGCGATTATTAAATTTTTTCGATTATTAAAATAATTGAATGAAAATAAAAATTCTAAAATTTTTCGATGAAAAGTGGGAACAATTTTAATCATCGAACGAGGTCTAAAAATTATTAATACGATTTTTCTTTGAAATTTTGATTAAATATTTTTTCGAAACTTTATCTATCCCTATTATAAAGAAAAAAAATAATTTCTAATACGTTAACATTTATTTCGTATTTGGAGAGTGCGTAGAGAAACTTTCTAAAATCTAAATGTCAGATCTACTATAGGTTAAGTTGCATAAGTATCTATCTCTGGTCCCTCCACGCGCGTGAAATCAATGAATTACTCGAGGAAATAAAACAATGCTGGGATAGAAAGATAAGTTGGGCTGGTTCCACTCTTTCCTGCATTCTGCTTCTCGCTTACAAGCTAGTTTGTATGCTTCTCGAAGCGTGGCATTGATTTCCGGTATATATCTTGCAAAATAAATGTTGCAAGTAACGCAAGTAGAAATTTGTTCCAGTTACTTTCTCCCTTTGCGTTTCTTTTATATATTTTATATATATGTACGATATTTTCATTCATCTCTACTTTATGTGTGTAATATAAAATTTAATTAGTCTCGAGATAATGAGAAGATAATAAAAAGAGGAATAATATGATTAAGAATTAAGATTAGAGAAATTTGTTATAGACGATGCTTTTGATCGATGAAACGAAAGGACCGATGAGAGGATCTGCAATAAATGAATAGATAGTTCAAATGAACTCGTATTCGATTCGTGAAAATTATCAAATGTGATCGCTATAATTATAAAGAGATTGTTTTAAAATATATAAAAAATGGTAAACGACGAAATTGGTACATATTAGCATTTAATCGGAATTAAATATGATATAAAGATAGAAATTAAATTAATTAAATTTTTTGTAATCGAAAATTGACGCAATAACGATGACAAGAAATTATTTACATGACATCTTTATTTCGCATGTAATTATGCGTGCATTTAGACATTTGAATATTCATGAATAATAAATTGTATTTTACTTTATTCATTTTAACATTTATTATGTTATGAAAAATATCATCATATTAGGGAATCTT
>NW_006263851.1:21299-23195 GCF_000469605.1 Apis dorsata | reverse complement strand
ATCGAGAGTAACTTTCTCCTGAACATTTCATTAGGTATTTTTTGTTCTTCGTCGAAAAACCACTTTCATATTACACACACGTATTATAATAATACATTTTATTTATAACAGAATTAATATTCTCAGGAGAATAATGGAATAGTTATTAACGTTCCATTTTATCTTATCTTTGATGCTTATCGGAATCATTATTTCTTCAGTGTACAATTATTTATTCATTGTACACTAGCGACCTCAATTTTTGTCGTGCTTCTTTTCCAAAGTTGATATATGCATTGCGTAACACCGCCCTATCGGTTATACAGATAGCAAATATTACGTTAGTAGGTTAAACAGTTTCGTAACAGGAAAATGATTTAATCTGTATATAATTATATAATTTCCAATTTAATTTATACAATTATTTTTCCAAATGTCAAATGTAGACGCTTCTTTTACACGTTGATGAAAAACACGAGACAATTTGATATTTCTTCGCCAAGGGTAAGAGAGAAGCGTATACTTGTAATAATTGTGAGAACAGAGATGACTAATCTAAACTTTCCCAAACTGTCCTCTGATTACACCGCGCTCGTGTAATCGTACCGGTATTCATTTATACTCGATTCAATCTAAGCTGAAATTTCTTGCGTTATAGGGAGGATCAGCTTGAATCCGGCTTGATTGTAACAGTATCTTAAACTGATATATACAGGGGAAAGGGGAAAGCGGAAAATTTAATCGCGATCAAGTTACCCGTTGGAAATTCATAATAAGCGAATTATCGACGAATCTCGTGAGTGGCATTGGAAGAAAAAAAATTATCACGTGATTGTTGACGTTAACATAATTCGTACGATAGCTAGGCCATCTTTTGCCAACTTTCCTCGATGTTGAACGTCCATGTTTGGATAATCGAGCGTTCGGTTAAACGGTATTCCGATAATCGAGGTTGAACGTAATAAAGAGCAGTGTGGAGGATGAGACGCGTGCATATAAGCGTACGTTAACTTGTAGAGAGACACTCGCGTCCGCCTATCGGGATAACGTTCAAGAGTGGAAGTTGGACAGAATAGGTATGATATTAGGAGCGGTTTGAAAGGTAAAGTTACGCCAATTACAGAACTAGCGAACCACGAGAAGGTCAATAGAATATGCAAATTGGTGTTCAAACGGTAAGAGCTGGTTTCCTCTTCGTTTTCATTACCAGTCGTCCATCTCCTTTCATCTTGGTTTCTCTCTCTCGATCCTTCGCCAATTCGACGATATATAATTTTCGGCATAGAAGTAAAAAAAAATTCACCCGTTAAATAATTCCCGGAACTAATTACCACTATCCGATATATAAATTTGAGATATAATTCGAATAATAGATTCGATAATCGTTTCTTCATCGTTGTTCGAGATATAATTCGAATAATAAATTCGATAATCGTTTCTTCATCGTTAACTGGCTTCGGTTAAAAGATTACACGGCGGTGAGGCGTGGCAATTACGCGGTAAAGTAAAACAATCGAACTCGCTCTTCAGTCTCGAGAAGAATTTCGAAGAGAAATCCGAAACTTACCGCACCGGTATCCTTTCTAAAAGTTGATTCTCCAATTCTCTCTGTATCCAGCACGATTTCCCTCGAGTAGAGGTCGGTGAGGAAAAGTGTCCTCTTCGTTTTTTATTTATTTTTTCTTTTCTTTTTTTTTTTTTTTTTTTTTTTTTTTTTTTTTTTTTTTTTTTTTTAGAATTAGAAGAAAACCGAGATACGATCGGTAATCGATATCTCCAGATGGAGTTGGAAGAGCCTCGTAAAATTGGCCAAACAACGATTGGTTTAGCGATAGTGGGTGTTCATTTACAGGTGTACGATTGCTTCGAACCTTTTCTCCTTCTTATCGGAAGTAAAGTAGCAGAGCTACTTTAGTA
>NW_006263851.1:19871-21074 GCF_000469605.1 Apis dorsata | reverse complement strand
CCCTCTCCCTCTCCCTCTCCCTCCCCCTATTTAAATTTTTATCCAGTGGCTTCATTACATTTTTACAACGAAACCGACTCAGATTCAATCCGTTCTCACCCCTCCCACCCGAGATTATGCGAATACGGTTAAGTAGGTATTTCCAAGCGTAAACTCGTTTAAAAACAACAGGATTCTGGTGGCGGGCGTTTTTACCTCGAGCTAATATCCACGAGGAGGGTCGGGGTTTTTGCCGACCGGTATAAATAACGGTATCGCGGTCCAGAAACGATTGCCCCGCGATAATCGCGTTACGCTACTTATGCAAAGGAGTGGAGCGTAGAACGTTTCCCCGATTGTCGTTTCTACCACCCGCACACCGATGTAATTACTTTTACACGTACGAATTACAAGCAAGATTTTGTAATACACATTGCATTTTCTTTCTCTTTCTATTCTTTCGACACGTTTACCATTCGTCAAATGGGGGAGGAATATGATAATAACGTATTGAACAAAGAAGAATGATCCCTCGAAATTGGATGGAGAAAAGTTTCTGGATACGAGTCCTTTGGATAATTCTGCACAGAGGTAACTGTAACAGGAATATTTGAAAATATTTGAAGATTATTTTTATTTATCAAATCAGTTCTAGGATGATCGAATACAAAATTATATTAAATTAAAATAAAATTATTTGAAATTAAATTAAATTAAATTATACTCGTAATTAGCTTTATATCGATGAGAAATAAAATGTTAAAATTCTTTGGATTCTATGCTTAATGCATCGAGGTGTTTCCTTTAAAAAATTAAAGCAATCAGACCCGCAATTCGTTCCTTCCATCGACTGAACTCGTAATTTGATAATCATTACGGTATAAAATTACGAATAAAACGAAACGCGTTTTAGATCGATAATGCCGTAAAATCCTGCTGGAACTGGATTTCATTGGATGGTGGGCGTTAATAAAAAGTATACGGGCTAATTAGGTATAACAGTTTCCATATCGAAGCTTAAAACCGTGTAAAACGCAAACGGTGTGTGCAAATGAAAAGCAAACAACCGCTAATATCGTAATCGTTGAAATTTTACGTTACGTATGTATAATTCTCGAAACTAAGGTTGTTAAACAATTACGCGTAACGTGGAATCGTATCATCCTCTTAAAACGTAATTAGGGTGTAATTTTCTTCACAGTCACATCCCATCTATCCTCGATT
>NW_006263851.1:8981-19475 GCF_000469605.1 Apis dorsata | reverse complement strand
AAAAAAAAAAAAAAAAAAAAAAAAAAAAAACGAGAGAGTAATTTAAAGTATACGGCGTAATATCTATGGTAAATGGCTTATCCAAGGTATGCGCGGTGAAGGAACAAGGAGGTGTCGTCGTTGAATGGAATTCGGAAGGAAGATGGCTTTGTTCGAACAGCTAGAGCAATTTTCCCTATTTACAGATTCCCGATGCTTCAAATATTCAGGCTCGATTGATTCCTTGAGCCGTTGCTATTTCATTCTTGAACATACCGGTGTTTCGATCCTCTACCCTCCTCCTTTTTTTTCTTCTCTTTTATCCCGCCAGATCTTTGTTCCGTTAAGCGATTTTATCGATTACACGTCACGCGTAACGTTTTAAACGATTGTTTCCCGATATCGATAGAATTTTGTTATTTTAACCAACTTCTCACTGTATGATACCATCAATCGCGAGAGATTTCTTTTTATTTGTAAATATATATAGAAACTATTATTTTGGAAATGGAAACAATTTTGGAACTATTTTGAAGAATTATTTTGAATTATAATGTGTGTATATACATATAAAATATAATTCTGTATACTTATATAGATAGTTTTTTTAGTTTAATTATAATAAATATATATATATATACATAGAAACTATTATTGTGGAAATATATATATATATATATATACAAATATACATAGAAATTATTATTGTGGAAATAGAAAGAAAAAAAATGTATCGCCCGAACTTGATGAATTTTTATTTCTCCTCCTAAGTAAGTTGGTTTATGTACGTACATTGTACGGATATTCGTGGGCGTTAACTCTCGCTGCGCCGCGCAATTTAGCGTTTCAACAACGGTATAATCGCGTTAAAAGTCGAGGACGAACTCGGGACGAGGCGGTAATCGGCCGTTCTATCCGATAACGAGTTCCGTCCAACTTTGCGACTGCGTAGACAGCCAAGAAATAGAATGAACGAGTGGCTACGAACCTACGGGGAAGAAGGAACGAAAACCTTAAGAGAATTCTTAATTAAAAGTCTAATTTTAATCTGATATTCGTAGTTCAATTCACGTTATCTTATTTATCAAATGATTCTTTCCGATGCAAGACGAGCGAGATAAATCTACGAACAACGTATCGTTCAGACCATCCATAAAATGTGAATATAGAAATTCGAGCAAGTAGAATCAGAGAATTTTCTGTCTAAAACTGAATGACTCTAACGATTTTAACTTGTACTCTAATGTAAACTGTATGTCGTTGCTGAATTCTATTTTACTTCTAATTCGATCTAATCTAAAACTGTCGCGGCCAATCGTTATTTTTGTGAAAATAAAAAAAAAAAACTTAAAAGGAGATCAAATGGACCAATAGTCGCGTTCGAGAGCAGTGATAGGGAAAATTTAATAGTTGAAGTTACTTTATCGTTCAAAACATAATAATAATTGTAGTAGTTGAAGTAATTTTATTCGAAATTTTTTATTTTTTCAACTTAGAGTTAATGTCCAATTCTGCAGAATCGCGTGAAGATCAAGATTAAAGTTAAAAAAGTAATTGATTAAAAATTTCGAATAAAATTATTTCAAGTAATCACTTATTAAAATGCTCGAATAATCATTTATTCGTTTGACAGTATAATTATTCGCGAATATTATTATATTTTGAATAATAAGTTATCGAAGTAATTTTGACTATTAAATTTTTCACATCACTAGTCAACAACTTTACGCTCGCTTGTGAAGTGAATAGCTATTGCTGTTATATCTCTGTTAAATCGAGGATCTGGAAAGCGAAAATATTCGAGCTATTGAAAATAAAATCTTACCAAGCTTCGCACAGGCTTTGGACCTGTCCTCGATGCTTTCTTTATTATTAATCACTGAGAAAATTTTATTCTTACGGATAATTGAATCAATATTTCACGAAGTTCAAGTTATGATTAACGTAATACAAATATAATCTAAACTTTATAATCTAGAATCTTTTCCCCACAAAAAACACTTATATCGTCGAATTCTTTTTCTTTTCATACACAAAAATGAAACGGGAGCGATTTATAAATCATGCTTTATAAATCGATTTTAATAATTAAAATTATTCGATTTTTCTTAATGAAAAGATATAAACGCTTCTTTCGAGGAAAGAAAATTCCACAAAAGAGGGTCCCTCTACGTTGTAAATAAGAGAAAGGGATCCTTTCCAGTAGAAACGCCTCTCCTCTCGTCAAGAGATGTTTGTCCATGGATTCGAGCACGAGTTGAACCGGAATCAGGGAAACAATCGCACGGTTCCATGTAACGTAACACGTGCCGGGTGCACTCTCACTGAAATCTGTTTCCCCTCTTATTTCCTCCCTGCCTTCTCCTTTTCTTTCGATTGTCCCAGAGGCGGAAACGTGAGGACAGAGCAGAACACATTCTACCTTCTCTCCTCTGTACTTGGAAGGGAAGAGGTAATTCCTTGAGAGCAAACATCAGTATCATCCAATCACTTCTTCGGATCCAATCATTTTCAGTAAATGTAACCGAATTTGCTTATTATTTGAAAAGTAATTTCGTTTTTTTTCATGGCAATGAAACACCAAGTCGTTTCACGCGATCATGAATAGTCGAATTCGACAAATTCAATCTCAACATTTTTCTCGAGTTGTTCGTTAGTTTGTTTTGATCGGTTTATTTTGTCTTTATCAGCTTCGACTGGTCTTTTCAGAATGGCGCATCTTTAACGTCGAAATTGTCGGAATGAAATTTTGAAAACTACTTTTTGACACTGGTGTACAGTTAATGCACCTTTTCCACGATTTCGCATAACTTTTTTTCTGCTTGAATAGCATTCTCACCTCTTAGGTAATAAAAAATGCTCCTTTTGATTTCACATCTTTATTATCACGCACGAAAAATACAACCGCACAGAATCGAACGAATTTTTCTTATAAATAAATCATGAATGCCAACTCTCAAAATATGAGATAACAACACGGTTTAGAACGAAGTTGGTTGGATAAACGTTCGACTAGTGATGCTCCTTTGAAGAAACGAAATTACTTTCCGAACAACACGGTTTAGAACGAAGTTGATTGGATAAACGTTCAACTAGTAATACTCGTGTGAAGAAACGAAATTATTTTCCGAACACCATGGCCTAGAACGAAGTTAGCTGAATAAACGTTCGACTAGCGACACTCGTGTGAAGAAACGAAATTATTTTCCGAACATCACGGTTTAGAACGAAGTTGGCTGGATAAAGTTCGACTAGCGACACTCGTGTGAAGAAACGAAATTACTTTCAGAATAACATTAAACAACGTAAAGGATAAAAGTGTAACGGTTTTAGCGCGATAATTAACATCGTTAACAACGTTTATAGGTGGCAGTTTCACATTTTTGACAGTTCACATTTTTGTGGAAATAGATACAGATATTAATGTCACGCGTTTTAAACGCGAAATAGAAGAACGAAAACGAAATTGTCACTGAACGCGTTTTATATAGCTCTTTTTTTATATTTACTGCCGATTGTTTCTATCGTTCTTCGCGCACTGTTCGGTTAATCGTGTTAAGCAATCGTGGAAAAAAACGTGGAGACAGAGGTATATACACGCAGCATAGAACAGTGGAAAATTGGAGGTGTATGTCCGGCGGATAGAGAGGATCGAATTTTGAGAAAATTTCGAGAGCAATAATATGGAAATAAACTAGTATGTAAGTAACTAGAATAAAGTGTTCGGTTTTTTATTTTAATAATTTAATCGCGTTTATATTTCGAAATTTTTAATAAAATCTCTATAAACGAGGAAAACGAGGAGAAATTGTAATAATTTTGTTGTTTCGTAATAATAATTTAAAACTTTCATCATGTGACGTGATGATGCGCGATTTGTTAGATTAAACGAGCTATTTAGCATAATGATGGCAGGTGTTAATGTATAATCGATAACGGGGAACGAGTCGCAAGATATTCAATATCGAAAGATATTAATCAATTGACCGGGATAGTGCTTAATTTGCTGTATCGATAAGGGATATCTTCTTGTTAATAATTTCAATAATTAAAATTTCTAGCCGTATTCCAATCCGTAATCGTTTATAACATATAACGATTCTTTATCATGTGAGAATTATTACAGCAAAATTTATCATTCGACATATTAATAAATAATAATCCATACTGCATTAATTGATCATAATTTTCATCTAACTGAACGTTTTGCAAGGATGTGAATAGATATATGGCACGTGTGTGTGTGTGTATGCATGCAATTGTATTTAAATAATTTGTAACATTTTGATTGAACGTGTAATCGATTATTTGTTTTTTTTTTATATATATTATATCTTACAATTTAATTAAAACGGATTGATTAACGTTACTTTTTACAATACTTTTAACTTTTAATTTCCATTATTTTTTAATTTTTAATATTTTCAAAATATTTATTTTTAAATAAATTTTTAAATAAAAATTAATTTTCAATTTTCTTCGTCATTTTTTTTTTAATTAAATATTGTATTTTCAAAATATTTATTTAAATTTATTTAAAAATGTTGGTAAATTTTTTATTAAATATACGTACAACGTTGAGAGAGAGAGAGAGAGAGAGAGAGAGAGATTAATGAAAGCATGTATAATGGTTTGCACTTACACGGAATACAAATGCTATTAGATAAGTCGTTACGTTGTTAGTTTGACAGAATGACGCTTCAACACTTTCAACCGCATGAATGACAAATGACATTCGCGCGTTTTAGATCGTGTTAACTGTTGTTAATCAAGCTGCAAGCTTTCTAAAATATTTCACCTATTAATCACTATTATGAATGGTGGCAATTTAATCAATGTTTATAACGATATAAAAATACGTAATGGGAAACATTGTTGTTATTAAAGATGATCGACCACTTTTCCCTCGAAAATGATTAATAATCATCGTTCTTGTTTTCTGATGTTATAAAATATTATATCGGAGGAGGGGGAATTTGAATCGATACAAAAATCGATCGAGCGAGTTTAAATTTGGATAATAATAATAATAATAATAATAATCTCACGGGATGGAATACGAACGGAAAGTACAGTAAATATCGAGAATCATAAAAACCCTTGAAATTCTCTTGGCGAAACTTTGAAACTTTTAAAAACTCTCGAATATAGCGGACATTTCGAAAGTCTTATAACTTTTGATAGCCCAGAAANATATATATATATATATTTATATTTCAAATAATAAAACGAGGAAAATACAAGAATAAGTATGCATCTATTGCTGCTAATAGGATTAATTCATTTTCCCATAAACATTGCTTTGAATCGAATCAACCTAATTATGCCATTATATATTCCACATATGGTATTATAATTCTATTTATATGATAATATCGAGTTTATCGGATTACGTTTTAATTCGTACGTTTTGGTTCAAGGATTTTAGAAGATTATACATAGAAAAGCATTTCGACGACATTCCTATTTTTTAAATTAAAAAAAATTAAAAATCTCGATGACATGAAATGAGAAGAGAGAGAAAGAGGATCGAGAGTAACGAAGCGAGAAAGAGTGACGGTTACGGAGGATATTTCGTAAAAACGAAGTGAGAAGAAAAGAAAAAGTTGTGTGCGAGAGGGAGGGGGGGGGAGGTGGAGGGGTAGAGGCGGTCGAATGTCGGGAGAGAAAAACAGAAATGGAAGAAGTGCGACAGGTAGGCGGGGTTCCCGCAGGAACAATTCGAGATGTAAATCAATGGCTGATAAGGGTGGCTCTGTCCCACGGGGAAAGAGAAGGTCGCCTTCGTTGGATCCCGCTCAAGTAGAAAGGAGGATAGAGATCCTGAAATCAGAGAGTATAGTACCAGGGAAAGGTGGGTCTTCGTTCCGCGGAAATGCCTCGTTCAAGAATTATTTATTTGCCGAGTTTCAACGAAAATTTTCGTCCTTAAGTGGGTTCTGCGTTTTCTACCTCAATCTTCCATCTTGCTCCTTCCGCAGCCTTCTAATCCTCCCATTTTCTGCCCCTGTCTTAAAGTTGCACTACAAAGGAGGCCCGTGCCATGACTAGGATGTACGGTAAATTTGCGTGTTGGCTCAACTCGATGAAATTGCTTCGTAAGAAAAGAAAAAAAAGAGAGAGAAAAAAAATATAAATCCGTGTAGCAAGAGGAAATCTGAATTTTATCGCGTTAGAAAATTTGATACGCAATTATTTTTATTTTCGTCAACTCGTTTTGCTGCTAAAAGAAGAATTCTCGTCTAAGCGATTATAGAAATTTAGGCTAGAAACGTTTTGCTCACAGTCGGTAAAGTTGCGCGACGAATTGGTTTGTAGCTTATTTCGATCGTAAGTCGAGCACAGTTAGATTCATCTTTTCGAGTGATAAATTTCACATGAAAGGTACCCTTGGATAATCGATATCCGATACTAACGATGCTTCTGTCTGGCCAATCGGCCTAGAGTCACATGATATGTATGTCATGCTACAATAGCTCGAATTGAACGATTTATTGTACAGGCCTACAAACAGCTTTGCATGCGTGACGCGTAGGTAGACATCGACAAATGTCTCGATCGGTAAAAAGATGAAAAAAAAAATAAAATAAAATTATCAATCATGCCTCTTTTTTCTCGCAGGCAGATCATATTATTTTCTTTTTTTTCGATAAAAATGACTCTGTACAAATTGAACGCTTAGATTAGGTTAACGATATATCAAGAGAAACGAGTAAAATATTTCTAGAAGTATTATTTAACATTATGTATTATAAACATCATGGATCACTTTGTTAAAAACTATCTGAATAAATGATATTGTTTTTGGTCGATGAAAACTCCATTTAAAAAAGATGCAAATAACTTGTTCTTTAAAGAGTGAACAATAACCGAGGATGAAATGGTCGAGCAACTCGTGTTTCGAGCAGAGACACACTCTCGGACTACGGAATTTCACACGGCAGTTAACGGATGGTAGATAGTAAGAGCGACGTGTCGCTCAGATAAAACGCAAAACATTGGGGCTGACACGCAATTAGTAGCAGCGCCGACTGCAAATCGTCGTGGCGCTGTACCGCGAGATTTACCGTTCGCTCATCCCTTCTCCCTCTCCTCTTATTTTTATCTTCTTTCCTACTCTAATTTTCTTTGCATCTTTCAAACGCACGCAACTTCGTTCGAATGCGTTTAATTTCTTTTAAAGCGAATCTTTCTCCGCCATCTTTATACTCGTTTCGCATTGAACATAAGAACAAAGGCACGTTCGTATTTCAGTTTAACTTTTTATGTAATTCCTCGTAGCTTGGAAGCTGCATAGTCGTAGATCCATATTTTTAAAACTTGCATCCAATTCTTGTTTTTTTTTTTTTCTTATTATATATACACGTAAAGTGGATCACTATAAGATATATATCGTTCTGTTTAAACGTGAATATCGATTCGAAGTGGTTGACAGATCGTTTCTAAGTTGAACGATAATTAATCACACGTTTGGACGCGTGCTACGTTATTTGATTAATTAGACCGCTAATCTCGCTGTTTACCAGTGCAAAGGGCATAGATATTATTCATTTCGACATATCCTAGTATTGTTCTTAATAGCGAGTCTAAGTAGCATTATATTTTTAGCGAACTAAAGTATTTATATATCGTATTCTGCGTGTCTTTTTTTGAACTGAATTGAAATTTTTTACAAATTAAACTTTTCACTAATTAAATTATGTTCGGAATTGGGATTCGTTATTAATTTCGAATAATCGATGCGGGGAACGCGAATTGCTTTCGATATTATTTAAGAAACGAGACGTTTCTTGACAAAGAATTTGCATTGTTATTACCATCACCATCTGTCATTTATTCTTTCTTTATCGATTCTTCGTTCGGATATCTCGGATATTGCACGAAATAAATCACCACAAATTATTAATTATTCAAAATAATACCCATTGGGGGGAGGGGGAGGAAGCAAAATAAATGCCAATCATTGACCAATGGAGGGGATGATAAATGAAATAAATCATCTCACTTACTCCATCAACGATTGATATAATCATATATGATTTTAACGGATAATTATTTATCTTAAAAGGGCGAGCAATTCGTATCGGGACATTTTCCTCGAATTACAGAATTACGTACAGGCCACGCGTTCGAATTGAATTGAAACGGGTAAATTGATTTTTCTAACCACTTTATAGGGATTTTAAGTTGGAGCATCCGTTCCATGGTAGACCAAGTGGAACGAAGGAGAAAATGGATTTTTTTTTTTTTTTTTTACGATGGAAAGATAAAATAATGGGCCGGTGGATTTGAATGGAGCAACAGCGCATTATCATAGTTTAATTTTCTGTCCTTTCAACCGAGGTACCATCCCATTTTTCATAAAAAGGGGAGCGCAACGGGATAAAGTTTTCGAAGCAATTCTTGTTCTATACGCGCGGGAGGGAAGATTTCTCTCTCGATGCAAATGGTAGTTCTAGGGATTCGTAGAGCGGCCGTAAGGTAAGGGATATCAACGATACGCTTGAAAATTTTCCTCCCTCCCTTGCTTTATTCACTGGTTGGAAAATCAAATCTCGAATTTATTTTATATCCACGGTTCATTTCATCGCACGTCGAACGGGATCAATATTGTTGTGCACAATTCATTCGCGCGATAAAGCAACAGGGGAATAATAAGAAATCTTCTATCTTTTTTTAATGTATCGTGGCAAACATATGAAATGGAATTACAAGGATGTAGGTGGCGTACGAAGAAAGGAAAGACGAGTGGATCGGGCAAAGGAATTTCAGGTGTATCGGACTCGGGTCACGCGCGATCAATGAAAATTTTATCGCGAAAACTCTCTCTCTCTCTCTCTCTCTCTCTCTCTCTCTCTCTCTCTCTCTCTCTCTCTCTCTCTCTCTCTCTCTCTCGTTTTTCTTCTTTTCTTCTTCTTCTTTTTTTTTTCTTTTTTTCTTTCTTTTCGACTTTCTTCTTTCTTCGAATTTTTTTATTGCGTCATCAACGGTTGCCGCCGTTTTCGATTTACATTTCCAATTATTTCCAACAGCGGTTACGATTATTATAATCTAATTTTATTTCCTCCATATATATATTTGTTTTTTTTTAAATTTAACGTTTTCGAAAATACTTATACACGCGAAGGAAAAGATTTAAACAATAAGGTAAAACACGTTTTTATCTTACCACGTGACTCACGGAACGGAATATTTACATTTAAAAATATACGGAAGGAGCGGAAGATAAAATTATCGAATTCGACGTACGAAATGAGTTTTACGAGTTTGCCTTACCGATAATAATGTTCGTGAATGCACTACGGATCGGTTTTCGTACAAGTACGGTTGATTTTCACTATTTTTTTTTTTTTTTTTTGGATCAGTTTCAGCAATTTTTTTTTTCATATTTTATTATAGAGATGAAAAGGGACAGGGATATACCATAAAACGAAGAAATCATCGGTGAAATCGCTTTTCTTCGATCGGCTTCGAAGGAGAAATTGAGAAATTGATCGATCGGGTAAGCGGATAATTCCTTTACCTCGCGGTTCGCTTTCTTTTTTTTTTTCTTCTTCTTCTTCTTTTCTTTCTTTCGAAAGTAAGAAAATACAGAAGGAAAAATTACCACCTCGAAGTGGCTATTTTAAATATCAAGGAACGCTTTGATGAAACTTCTCTTCCCTCTTCTTTCGATTCCTCCTAGCGTTTAAGGGTACAAAAGTAATTCGCAATGAACCGCGAGAAAAATTCTGTAATCGATCTACCTTCTTCTATGCTTTTCGACGGAAAAGCTTCGTACACCGCGGAAATCTAAATATTCTAATAAATAAATAATTAATAATTCTAATAAAAATAAATAATTCTGATAAATAATAAATATCTCGAAATCGGTGAGATGTAACGATGCTGGTAGAACACGTTCCTTAGGACACGTTAACACGCGTGTTATTATCACTTTTGTTATTACCACGCATAAATTTGAATACAAATAAATAAATGTTCGATTCATAATTTCGTTCATAAATCATCGAATAAATCTCGAACGAATTGCGTCTAGCATGTGAACACGACACCTACACGACGAGACTAATTCTGTCATCTTCGATCTAATTCTCTTCATCCGCGACATGCATATATATATATATATATATATATATAATATTCCACGATCTATCTAATTTCAGAAAAAGAAATATTCGCGTGCAACACGAATAATTGGTTTCTCCCGTGGAGAGTTGCCAGGACCGTTCAAGGAGGTAATAAATAATAATGTTCCAGCGAGTCGTGAAGCACGGATCAATATATTCATATCTCTCTCGAAATCAATGTCGTAAACGGGCGAATAGACGAATTCTTTGCCGGCAATCCGTCAAAACCTTCGCTTCGATGCACTTGCTCGTATCGACGCGTCGTATATATCCCATCACCCATCGGTATCGCTCAACCTCGTGGGAGCTAAATCGAGACACGCTCTGAAAAAGGAAAAAGAAAAAAAAGGGGAGAGGAAAAAAGAGGAAAAAAAAAAAAATATTC
>NW_006263851.1:7551-8739 GCF_000469605.1 Apis dorsata | reverse complement strand
AGAGAGAGAGAGAGAGAGAGAGAGAGAGAGAGATTAAACAACTCCTTTCCTTCTTTTTTTCCCTCCTTTCTTTCTTTCTTTCTTTCTTTCTTTCTTTCTCTCTTTCTTTCGACGCAGCGCATTGGTCTAAATAAAAAAACGGCATTCGCGGTGATGAATGCAGCATTTCGGGTGAATTTATTCCGAGGGATCGAACTAGTGAAATTGCTAGAAAAATACGGAGAGGGATGGTATAACGAACGCTGGAAGTTTTCGAAATTTCGCGAAAAACAAACGGATCTTGGGCCGCGCCACGGGATATGACACCTATTGTTTTCTCGATAACGACGATAATACGGAAATATCGTTTGTTCGGTTCGAACGGTGTTTCGATGCGGCCGAGTGTACTGGAACAGCTCGAGCATAGAGAAGAGAGAAGAGAGAGAGAGAGACGGAGGGAGGGAGGAAGATAGAGAGAGAGAGACTCGATTTTCTATTCGCGAGCCGATGTTTTGTCCGAGAAGCATTTCGAAACGCTTCCTGACGCTCTATCAACCGTGAACAAACGCGATCGATTTCGCTCCCTTTCCATCGCCTGTAATTACGTCAAAATCTCTTTAATCTTCTTTTACGAGAATCGTCCGCGAGAAGCCACGCGAGAAGCCATCCAATCGTCCCCTAATTTTTTTACCCTTCTCGTTTCGACACCTGCTTCGGGAGACGAGGCGTCTTATCTCTTTGGATAGATAAGATAAGATAAGGAAAAAGAGAATTCGATATAATTAAGGGAAATAGGTTTGGGGAACGGAACAAAAGTAACAGTGAGAAAGAATGTATATTATAAGAATTATAATTTAATATAAGAAAAAGTAGGAATAAACTGTGTTATACTTTGATGCTTTTGTTCGAACGTTCTAAGTTCACATTATGTCCCGTCGCACGATGCTTCGAACAATGTATATTAAATGGAGAAAATTCATTTTTAAATTTATAAAAAATAATTGTTTCGATGTAACGTATAATAACCATATGTTAAAACTCTTATACATTAATGTTTTTAATCCCCTTTTTAAACAGATTAAATTTTACAGATTAAATAAAATACGAGTTTATAGATAGATAATTGAGCGGTCACGTTTCAATATTTGAGAAATATTTTGTAAATTTATTAAGAAGCGTTTTCGAAAAGGGGGAACAAACAAAATAAAA
>NW_006263851.1:3953-4869 GCF_000469605.1 Apis dorsata | reverse complement strand
TAAGCTTAATGCTTTCCAAGATGTATTCATTATCACGTAAAAATATATTAATTAAATCTCTTTTCTTTTTCATTTTTTATCTGAGATTTCTAGAACATGAAAATCTGTTTCCTGAAAAGAATCTTATTCTTCGATCACGAACTAGATTTCTCTCTCCACTTGAACAACTGTGCAATACACGATCCTTTAAAATAGACATTTGTTTAATATCGGCAGGTCGCGATGCTTACTATTAAGGAACGATTCGACGAAAACCAACGGCAAGAAAGAATATGCTCGACGAAGGAAAAATAGAAGCAAACTGTGTTATGTGGATCGTGTTCAATGCCTTCTATCGTTCCACCGCTTCGAGCTTCAAAAAGGTGGGGGAAGGGGGGGAGACAGACAAAATGGAATCAGCGATCGCGTCCAGTGCGACGCTCGATTCGCGCATAAATATACGAGTCGCACCTTACATATACATATTATTTCAACACGACATTCTCACGTTTATCGCGCGACAGAAAGAAGTAAAAGCGAAAGAAAGAGAGAACGGAATAATTATAAATTAAAAATGAAGTGTACGTAGATTTTTATCGCGTGAAAAGAAGTTATAGGTTATTTAAAGAAAAGTAAAATTAAAATATTTCTTTCGTGTCTAGCATAGTGTACCGCCTTTTTTCTCCTTTGGCGAAATTAGAGAGAGAGAGAGAGAGAGACGTCTTCGATGTTGGAAAACCAGGCCTCCTCTTCTCTTTCCCTCTCTCTGAATATTTTAATTCCGTCGCTTTTCGAGATATTTTTATCGTATTATCTGCATCACAATCGCATTTCCGTATAAATCGCACCGTCCGAAATAGAATTTCGGTTTACGAAATATTGGCAGTCTCTGTCATTTTCCGGACAGAAAACGTGGACAGAACCGTTTTTCGAACCG
>NW_006263851.1:3362-3948 GCF_000469605.1 Apis dorsata | reverse complement strand
CTCTCTCTCTCTCTCTCTCTCTCTCTCTCTCTCTCTCTCTCTCTCTTTTTCCTCCATTTTCACGCGCGTGACGAGATTACACGTTCGCAAACGGACGAAATCTCCGGGACACAGTCATCTCTCTCTCTCCTCTCTCGTAATTGTAATTTAAGGAGAAGAAGAGGGACGTGATCGTGACAGAATATCATCGAGTAAATGACACGGTCGAGTTTTAAATGAACGAAAAGAGGGAGGGGGGGAGGAAAAACGGATCGACGAATGTTGAACGGGGGATAAAGCTGATTTATTAATTATTTTGGAGGGGTAAAGGAGAAGGAGGGCGCAACATTGAAAATTTAATCCAGATGTATCCAGCGCGAAACTTTCGTTATTTGTCTTCTTGACTCGTTTCCTTTCAAGTTCTTAAGTAACTGGCTTCGTTTAGAAGAAAGTTTGAAGGAAGCGTTCTCGAGTGATTTAGAAGAAGAAGAAGAAGAAGAAGAGGAAGAAGAAGAAAAAGAAGGAGAAGGAGAAGAATGTTCGAGAACATTTTTCAAGTTGAGGCGGAATTGAGGAATTTGCGCGGTTTTTGCTACAATTTTTCATT
>NW_006263851.1:0-2733 GCF_000469605.1 Apis dorsata | reverse complement strand
ATATATATATATATATATATATATGCTTGTATTATAGGATAAATAAGGTTATGCTGTAAATATGGAAGGAAGGATCAAACGACGACGTAAGTTTCCGTTTTTTTTGTATAAATAAATAAATCTTCGGGTATATATAATTTTTTAAAACCTCCGTTTGATTTAACAGGAAGGGAGGGGATGCCGCGACCGGAGGATGCAGAGGAACGTTCAAGAACGGCCGATCGTGAGGACGAGAAGAATGTTAAACGCGTTAACGCGAGGGATACGTTGAAGTATTACCTCGACAGATTTAGGTACTATCATTACGTCGCCGCTGAAAAAGTGAACAAAGTAATCGGACTTGTATGCCTTGCTATAATTAAGTTGTATTTTTTCTTCATGGGATTGGACAGATATCTCGACATCGACGACGATGAAACGGAGGATGCGGGCCTATGATTCGTTCAGCGATAATATAATTCTTATATTTCTTCTGAATTTTTATATTGTGAGATCGTTCGATTTTAAAGATAAGAATATATTTATAATAAAGGAATAAATTGTACGTGTGTATATAGATGATATGATAGATATGATCCTTTATTTTACTACCTCGTTATGTTCGAGTAAATGTATTATTAAATGGAGGAAATTCATTTTCAAATGTGTAAAAAATAATCGTTTCGATGTAACAATCGTACGTTAAAATTTTAAATCCTCTTTTTAAACGTTTACAGATTAAAATACGAAAACTAATTGATAATTGATGAGTCACATTTCAATGGTTTAAATTTCAATTTTATAACGGATACGACATCTCGAAACGTCTATTTTAATTTAAATCGTTGTAAATTATCGATAAGTTCTTTTTTGTAAATTAAGCTTAAAATTATAATAATTACTTCATGTTAATTAATTTATGTTAAGTGTAATGATTTATCAATGATTTTTTACATTTTTACGTTGTTCCACGAGATAAGAATTGGATATATGAAAATTTAGTAGAAATTTTCTATTTTTATTTATATTTGATTCGCAAAATTTTGCAAAACTGTATTAAAATTAATTTTAACGTTTACGACCATGATATATATTTATATATATTCAGGCTGAGTTTCCATTATGTTCAGGCAAGATATATTCTTTTAATCCATTAATATTTATGGATTAATTTTAGGCTATCTTATGTTACAATATATGCATTTTTATTATTATTTATTTATTATATTTTGGAGAAATAAGCAATAACGATATTCCTAACTTTATTTGGCTTTTTTTATATTTCTTTTAATCAATTGAGGAGTTATGTCTGTCTTCTTACAATGCTTTTTTTACTGTTATTTAAATTATCAATCCTTATCTAGTTTAAATCCTTATCTAGTTCATATTTATTTACAGAATAGCATTCTTTTATTAATAAGCATTTTTTATCTTAATACTTTTTTTCTTAGAAACCATTTCCAATTCTCCAAGGTTAATTGCCTGCTAACTTTTTTACTATATCTGTCACGCAGACATTTTGCATGATTACTTAAGGATATGATCAGAGAATGACCAATGATTTTTTTTTCAATAAAATAGATTCGACTATCTCTCTTGTCAATTTGTAATACAAATTCTCCAATCTCCAATGTATCTCATTCTATATATGCGAGTCATTGAATTTAGATTCAAACAGCAAATAAAGCTAGAACATTTTTTTAATTGTAAGTATATTTTTAACATTATAGTGTATATTTAAAAAACTATAATTTTGTCTTTTTTATTCAAGATATTGATTTTTTTTCCATTTTATTTTAAATTATATTATACATTATATATTTATATATTTTTTATATATTATTATGTATATTTTTTTATTTTATATTAATTAAATGCAATGCTAATTTTATTTATATATTTACTCATATATTTATGTTTATGTACATATTTTAAATAATAAATTGCAATAATTTTAATTGAAATTAAAATAATTTTCTAATTAGCTCCTGCTACAAAACAGACAAAACATAATGGAAACCCAGTTCATGCATATACAAATATACAAGATATATTAGCCGCATCTTACACATATTTATAAACTCGATATTTATTTAACTTTCAATAAAACGATCCCGTTTTATTTTCTTTTTTTTTCGGAATAATATCACTGTAAAACGTATATCCACTTATTATCGCAAAGTTATCTCTTCCCACCCTCTTCCCCACGTTCCGACGCAGCGTCAATGTAAATTCATATCCATTCGATCGAGAAATCGAAATTATTCAAATCGTCGTGGATTCGCGTTCACTTCTGTCGTTCGAAATTCAAATCGAATAGATAAATATACATACATACATATATACACACACATATCTCGATCGTAATAATAATTACGATCAGTCGTCGAATCCGACGATTTTAATTTCGAAACAACCAAATTTTACCAAATTAATAAAATGAAATAATAAATAAAATTGCACCGACGTTACAAACAGAGGAACACACACTTCTTTCCATTCATCCTACCTCGAACGCGTGTTTAAAAAAAAAGTTATATTAATTTATCTTCCCAATTGTGATAATTCTTCTAAACCATTCTTGAAACTTCATTAAACGAAATTATTCGCGATCCTTATTTTACAATAACCCGATCTTCTCGCGTGGAGAAGATCGAAAACCTTGATGGAGGGAGAAGACGAGCCCGTTTAACGAAACGAAACGTGAATCGAGGATAAATATTTTCGCGCGTAAAAAAAAAGGAGGGGGGGAGG
>NW_006263850.1:13676-14343 GCF_000469605.1 Apis dorsata | reverse complement strand
ACTTATTTTTATTTGTTTAATGATTTGTGGAGATTTTTATAATTATTTATTATTATTTATTATATTTATTAAATTATTTATCTAGAAGTCTATAAGTATGTCACTAAACAAATGCATGAATAAATATAAATGATTAAAAATTATATAAATATATAAATGATATAAATTGTTAAAGCAATAAATAAATAAAGAATTTAATGTATGCATAAATAAAAGATGAAAATAAAAATGATTACAGAAGTAAATAATTTAAAATTACAAAGAAAAAATTACAATAATTAATCTAATTAATAAATAGCATAATAAAAATACAATAATCAATAGCTAGAAAAAAAAATAAATAAAACATATATATACAACATAAAGAAAAAAAAGGATCTTTTGGATCCACAAATCAATTAGACAAATGAGACAAAACAAATTTATAAATAAATTATACATATATACATAAATAAAACAAAAATCTAATAAGTTCAATTATATTTATAGAAAAATCTACAAATACATAATTGAATCAACTAGATAAATAATTCAATAAATATAATAAATAATAATAAATAATTAAATAAATGTAGAACTAAATTAATATGTTTAAATAAATTAATTAATATATTTTTGTGCAAAATAAACAACTGTATAAAAAGATTAATATAATAAATAATTATAA
>NW_006263850.1:9582-12059 GCF_000469605.1 Apis dorsata | reverse complement strand
TATAGTTCTTTTTTTATACATTCGTTTTATTTATTTTTTTTTACGATTTTGAGAAATTCATTCGTTCGATTGTCGCGATAGCTTAGAAGAAAAAATGGTTCGTAATATGGACAAATTAGGACGATTTATAATTGATAATTTTGATATTAATATATCTTTTAAATATATCGAGTAAATTTATTAAAATAAATTTATTTAGAATAAGTTTGTATAATCTTTTTATCTTTTATATATTGAAATGAATACATAAAGTCAATTTTATTTTATTATATTCGTATAATAAGTATTATATCTATGATATGTATTTCAAATCTTATTTCGTTTCTAAACACGTTTCTCTATAATGTTTATATATTTTTTTCTTTTTTGTTCAATGCTCGAGTTTCATTATTTGTTTTCATAATATCGCTTTTCCAAGAATTTGAGAGTTCGCGTTTTTTGTCACGCTCGACATGTTTCGACAGGTTTGGACTTGTCGCGCGCGCATATCTCCTTCGCATACCCCCTTCACCTTCCTACTTCGATTTTCTAATTCAATAATCGAAATAGTGACGTGGCGCGTCATTATACTATCGATATCCGTTAGTCATTAGAAACTCCATTGCTCCTTGAGATGTATGATTTTTTCGTTACGTAATACGTGTATAATTTCTTCTATAAATGTATATTATTTATAATTCGTGCATTATTATTTGATAAAAAAATGTATTCTTTATCGAATGTAATAATTTATTTCTATAATTGAAATCTTTCGAAGGCTGAATTGTTCGTTATTCTTTATCCATTTATTTGACGGTTAAAATTTTTATTAATTCATACGTATGCATTTCTAAAGTGCTAATTTGTGCTCGATAATTATTTTTTTTTAATGTGATCGATTAATTTTATTTTAGTTTATTTCATACATATATTTGTAAATTTTTATTTTTTTTATACAGATTATTACTTGATTACTGGTCTAACTTGGAAGGCGGGAAAAATTTCAATATGGATGCCATCGTATGAAGATTTGTTTCTTTGTTTGATATTCNCACTTGCGTACTGTATGTATTTATTTTATTTTTATTCGATCGTTTTTTTATATACCTTTACACTTCATAATTTAAAAGTATATTAAAATGTATATTTATAATGAACATTTACCAAATTAAATATTAATAGTTTTAAAATTTTAATTAATGATATATATTTTACGTTCTCGTAGAATGTATTAAATTCTTTTATTCATAAAATTTTATTTATAAAAAATTGACAATAATCATTCCATAAAAACAGTAAATTTTTCTGAAACAAATATTCGATAGAAAGAAGAAGAAAAAAATATGGAAAAAATATTTTGCTTCTTTTTCGATATAATTTGTCTCATTACTAATACATCTTTATTTTTAGATAATTTTTGTGATCGCGCGCAATGCGATCGATAAATTCAGTGTTTGCTTTGTAACAGTTATTACAATCGGGAAATTAGAGTCAGTGTTGTTCGCCAATTATAAATTAAACGGACGCATTAATAGTTTTTTATTTTTATTTTTTTTTTTATTTTTGATATTCGTTTGCGGTACAGGATAGAGTCAATGTTTCTCGAAGGAATAAGGTAATCATCCATCACGCGAAGAGGTAATTATTTTTATAAATTATTTTTATTTTTTGTATTTTGTTTTAATTATTGATTAAAAAATAAAAACAATTTTTAAAGAAATTTAAATTTTTTTTTTTAAATAAAATCAGTAAATTTTCAGTCTTCTATTTCATATAGAATTTATTAGAAATTTAATTTTTATTCATATTAAAATTTGAAGTTTAATACACTCCTTTTTTATTATTTCAATATTTTTATATCATCAATATTGTTGAAAAAATAATAACACATAATATTTTACATTATGTTAAAGATGCCTGACTTTGCTAGAAATATTTATGAACATTTCTATTGAACTTAAATTTTAAAAAATATTTGTAACCGCGTGCAATGCGGTCTGTAGAATCAGTGTTTGCTTCGTAATAATTTTTTAATTATTTTAGTGCACAATAAAATTCAATTAAATTATTATAATTATTCGCGAAATTAGAGTCAGTGTTTGTTCGCTGATTGTAAATTAAACGGACGCGTTAATAGTTTTTTATTTTTTTTTTTTTTTTTTTTTTATTTTTAATATTCGTTTGCGGTCCAGAATAGAGTCAGTGCTTCTCGAAGGAATAAAGCAGTCTTCCATCATGCGAAGAGGTAATTATATATTTTCTAATTCAACTTTTTCAAATAATCAATATTGTGTTTTAATTATAATATATTTATGTATTATTATTATAATATATTTCATGTTTTGCTTGTGCAGTTTTCACTTCTTCGCAATGATGACATCTCGGACCGCGAGNTGCGAATGGAGCATGCCATTCATATTTAGCTTTATTCATCGATTTTTCGAATTCTCGCGGCGTCGAAATAAATTCGAAACGAACGTTGCGAATTTTTGCATGTA
>NW_006263850.1:8925-9575 GCF_000469605.1 Apis dorsata | reverse complement strand
CTCGAGATTGTGCATGTGTACGATCGACGATCATTATGATCGTTATTCGTTCACATGTACTTAGCTTCCGCGATTTAGCTTTTTTTTTCTTTTTTTCTTTGATTTGCGATCAGTGAATCTTGAGCCTAGATTTAAGTTTCAGCAGGTATTGCGCCCGAAGGAGGAAGATCGAAGAGGCCTCAACAAACTGTCGCGAAGAGGGCTGCAACGAATGGCTTCTCATCTTTTGGATCTGTTTCGGGTCCAAAGAATGGGAAGTCATTGTTACTATTTTGTCATTGTGCTCGTTTAGTATACGTAATAATTGTTGTTGTGTTGTCTGGCCGATTTGCATGCCGGCCCATCATCCAGATCCAGTCATCATAGACTTCGCGATTTTTCATTAGTGTTGCGATTGATTAATAACGGGTTGAATTAGAGTTGCGTTTTAAATTTCGCGTTTGCATTATTATTGCGTTAAATGAGAATCGCGTTTGCAATAGTGTTACGTTAATTGAGAATCGCGTTTAGATTAGTATTGTGAATTATAATATATCGCGATTTTTTTTATTATAAATTGCTCCTTATAAAATAATATTATATTTTATATCACTTGTCATTAAATTCTTTATTTTTAATTGATAATAGCTTTTTATTAAAACGGAAATAAC
>NW_006263850.1:6558-8363 GCF_000469605.1 Apis dorsata | reverse complement strand
TCGCGTTTGATTTTTTAAAAAAATATTAGTTTATTAGTGTTGCGATACAAAATGAACATTCCATTCTCGGTTTTTGCTCGGTTTTTCATGTCGAGTGGAAGATATTTTTATTTTTGTAGTAGCCCTTCTGGCTACTAGATTCTTTTCTTCTTCAGCACTCCTTATCACTTTCTGCGTTTATTGCAGAAAATATTGCCAAAATATATATTTGTCTTCATCGCTGGTAAGGAATATTTTTAAAGTTTAATTTCTTTTTACTAAATTTTTTGCAATCAATGATGATGAATGTTCATATGTAAAATTTATATTATTGCAGTTCAATTATTCTTTTTTCTTTAATTATTATTTTAATACTCTAAATGAGTTTGTTTCAGGTATAGTAACATTCAAGAAGCACCAATTATATATTTCAAGGAAATATTATTATTATTTCAAGGAAATAAAAGTCTTATTTCTGTTCGTCACCATTTAATATATGTGCATACTTGTATTTCATGGAATTTTATTAATTATTTGTATATTTTAATTTATTTCAGAGCCTATTGGGACTATCAATCGAAGAAGATGCTTCATATAATATCCCTTTCCCTTTTCCTTTCCCTTTCTTTAATGATATCGATATCTTTTTATAGAAGGGGCCCCTAAATAAATCTTATTCTCAATTTTTATATAGGTAGATAGATAGCTCATAGGTATTTTGAGCAAAAAGAAAATCACTAAAAAAAGCATTTAGATCTTATGTAGGTAGGGATATGATCGAAAAATAAACTTATTTGTATATACGTATTGTATAAGATTAAAAAGGTAAAATTATAAAGTGTAAGTAGTAATAAGTATAAGATCATAAAAGATTAATAAAAATNTTTAACAAATATAAGTTTCTACATAATATATAGAATAAAATATATAAAAAGTNNNTATCGTAGTAACTTATATTTTATACAATTTTTATCAATCCTTTGTATCAGAGACCAATGGAATAAGTATGGAATGAGTATGGAATCAATGAAAGATATTTGTATTTCATGTAATTGCTTTGATTTTATTAAAATTTATTTGTAAATAGGTGAACTTATCTACAAATAAATCTTTGTATTATTATACGGAATTATAATTATTTTTAAAAACTATGGTTAATTACATTTAGAATTAAGATATTGCTAAGAATATTTAATTAATTAAGGGTTCGTGAATTTTTTCCATACGAAATTTTAAAAATTTTAAATTTTAAAATATAAATAGATGGCTTATAGAACTGCTGCTTTAGAAAACTGCTTAAAGTAGAATTTGTAACTGCATGCATAATTAATGGTAGTGGGTAATAGTGGTGGTCTTAAAACTGGTTGTGGTCAATAAAATAAATATGATTCTGTGTGAAATGTATTTGTTTTTTATTCTCTTTCTTTTAAACCGCATAATTATCAATATTTTGTATTTTCATAGCAATGAATATATAAAACATTGATATACATACGAAATACACGTGTTTGTATCTCATATAGAATTATATATACGTTAGATTAAGGTATAATTTCAATTTTACTTTCAGCTTCAACTTTTATCGCGTCGGTTTTCCTTGAAATTTTTTTTGTTGTTCGTATTGGAAAACGATCAAAATTTGGAACGTTTTGGAAACGTGCACCAAAAGGAAAATTTATCATTGATTTGAAATAAATTTTTGCGCAAAAGAAGGGTGGATGGGACGTCGAAGATTGGATTGGGTGTCCAATTCGCAGCAACTTCCAAGCCGGTGAGACCTGGAAAATCATTATTATTTACTATACAATTCATAATTATATCGTATG
>NW_006263850.1:0-6504 GCF_000469605.1 Apis dorsata | reverse complement strand
TTATAAATTTTATAGCGAATAATATGAGCTAATTGGCTGCGATTAAAACGATTACTTTCTTCTATTTTCGTTGTTTAAGATTTATTTAGTAATTGATTACATTTTCATTTTTATTTTTAAAAATTATCATTTATTTGCTTCATAATAATAAGTTTTATTATAACTGTATTCTTAAATTACATTATAAGTAATATCCGTAGTAATTCTATTCTTAAATATTTTGTCTATGATTTTGAAGTGCAATATTTTTTTTACAATTTCTCCCATTATATTTATAATATATTTATTATAAATGAATGAATCATCTTGTTTCGATTTTTCGTTTCAAAAGAAACTTNTATATATATATATATTAATTTGGCGTTTGTCGGTAAATAGATATTTTCGGAATTAGAAGATTTAGAAAAAAATACGGATATATATTTGTTTCCTTAATTGAATAAAAATCTGTGTAAGTAATAGGTAAAAAATATAAACGATTTTTATAATTTTCCTTGTGAAATTTAAAATACGTTAAAATGATGCGTTCCATAAATTTAGTATTTTTATATAATATACTTAATATATAATATTAAGTTTCTGTTTAATAAAACAGAATGGTCAAAGCTTTGCATTACGTTAACAATGGCCATCATTTTTATAAATTATTTCAAACAAAACCATGAATATTACAATTATCTAATTCAGTTAAATTAATTAATTTCAATTTACCTAATTTTTATATTTATTTTTGTATTTAACAATGACGAGAAATCGATAAACCGAGATAGGTTTCAATTACGATGTTGCACACTATCTTCATCGTCGAATTCATCACGAGAATCATGACCAGTTGCTGGTGATCGATGTCTAATCCAAACCAGCACCATTTATCGAATCGACGATCGAACTGTTGTAATTCATGTCGTGGCGGACGATATTCTTGTCAACGATAGGATCGTGAACGTTTGCGGCTAACACCGAGTCACTTCTGATCGTATAGCGTTAATTACTTGAATCCATGGAAGATCGATATTTCGAATATCTTAAACCAACAAATGAAAAATTAATTTTCATTGTTAAATTATTTCTTGAAAATAAAAAATAAAAATCGTAATGTTTTAATTCGATAAATTATATAGAAGATAGAAAATTATTATTCGATAATTTTTTATAACTTTATTCTTTGATAGCGATAGTTTCTTATAATTCTTAATATTCTTATCGTTTCGAATGTTCCTTTGTCGTCTTCTTACTCGTCTTTTGTACGCGTTCCCTTAAGTAAATCTATTTTACATATTAGGCATAGAACATAGGCTTCGTTCACTGCGAAATTGTCAAAGGATAATGTATGGATTCAATAATGCATAGTAAAGGCATCAAATATCGATAGATATCCCAAATGGGCACGAATCGATCTCCTTAACGTCACCTGGCATGATGCTTTGAGGTTGAAATTACTCCAAGTTTCACGCATTGAAGTGGTAGCATTTGACGTTGCTTCTGGCAAACGATAACTTACCTTTTGACGATCAATCGATATAGAAGCTCTCTATGTCAAATGTTTCGAAGAGAACAGATAATCTATACCTAATAAATCAGATTAATAAATAAAATGGATCATCGAATTTCGAATATAATTTGTTCGACAATTAAATCTTCAAATTTTTTCTCTATTCGTTTTTCGTGTAATGTAAATTAAATTAATCTGTTCGATATTTTTAACATTTACAGAATATAGAATATTTCAAATACTTACTTGAAAAAATTATATTGGTAAATAATTAATTAATGATATTTATTTGCAATCCTGTAATTGATTAATTAAGTAATAGTTAAGGTTCGTTATCACTAATTTATTTTTCTTTAGAGATATATCTTTTCAAAATTATTCCTGTTTTTATTATATTTAGTTATTTTCTTAAATTTTTCTAAAATATTTCATCTAATTCATTGTTCGACTTTGTTTCAGTTTTTGTTCTAACTTTCCAAAGAGAGAATTTTCTTGAATTTTTGCTTTTTAAGTTTTAAATTATTTCGAGGGAGTGGATATTTTTCATTGCTTTTGATAATAAAAGTTGATCGATTCGTTGCTTCGACTAAACAATTATTGATAACGAATTCTTTTTCAAATTTTTTAAAACTTACGTAATCGTTCAATCGATAATGTAAGCCAAGACTTGTAATACTTGAATTAAATACAAATTTGAGTTACAAATATACGTAAATAAACCTTATTCTCGCGAAAAATGACATTCGCATTCATTCAAAAATTTTGAAAACATTCCACGTTTGTCAGATGAAAACTCTTTACTCGCGATTCAGTTTAGATACTAATGTTCCATAAGTAATTCCTTGAGTTTGTTAAATGTTACGCTATTATTTGAAGCCGACCATGAAAATAACGTTACGTGGCTTGTTATGCATCGTAAGCGCATATAAATCAACATTATAATGCACCGCTACCTTCAGGCCTCCCTCTAACTTTTGTTCTCATTTGCGTCCATAACAAGCGCGTCTACGCGTCTATGGAAATCAGAATACACCGTACTTATGTATATGCGATTACGATCTCGGATGTCTGAAGTGCATACGTAGAATTACGTGTGTAGTCGACTCAAAATTGATGAAATACTTTATGCTGATTGTGTTAAGTTAAAATGGAATTTCTAAAAAAATATTTCAGAAAAAGTTATGAAACATGGGTATAAGTTCTTTTTCAGGTAAATATTAATTAAGAGAATATTATCAATTTTAAGTTCCATTTAAATTCTTTACAGAATTGAAAAATTTCATCATGGAATATTTCTTTGTTGTTAAAATTCCATTCCAAATTTCATTTTGAATTCTTTCGTGATTAAAATTTTATTTTAAAGAATTCCTTTATTCAAGTGCTGCTATTGGAAAATTGTCTTATTGCTAAATTCTTCGAAGAATTCTTTCTTTCGTGAAACTCCATATTGAGAAATTTTCTTCTTAAAATCTCATTTTAAAGAATTCTATTATTATTGAAATTCCGTTTTCCGGAAAATTCTGTTGTTGAAATTCGATTATGGAAAATTCTCTTATTAAATTGCGCCTAAATTTTTTCTTTCGAAAATTCTTTCGTGATAAATTTTCATCTTGGGAAATTTTCTTGTCGTTAAAATTTTCATTTTAGATTTTCTCATTACTAAATTTTCGCTTTTAGAGAATTTTTTTTGATGAAATTTCGCCTTAAAAATATTGCTTCGTTGAAATTCTACCTTGATAGAATTATCTTGTTATTAGAATTTTCCTTAAAATTATAACCCCTGTGGAGCAAGTATTTCCATGTTGAAATATTCCTAAATTCTAAAATCGTTACACGGAGATATAACTGAGGAATCAACGAGTAGATTGAGTAGATTTTACATCGATAATCCGTAAATAAAAAAATTTTATTTAGAGGATTTCTACTAATTGATTCATTACATAATGAATTGAAAAGTCAAAGAGTTATATAAATTTATAATTAGCATGGATCTTGTGAAATATATCTCAACAAGGGTAAAAATTGCGATATGCAATTTTGAATGATAGTTAACTCTCTATGTTGTCAAAAAATAAATTTGCACGAGGAAACGTGGATTTATAAAATCATATAAAAGAACAATACACGTTCCTCGTGCATTTCTTTTTATCGTTAGTTCCTTCAAGATAAAACAATTTTCTAGCTATCCTCTGTTACTTCTTTCGTTTATTTATGTCATGTTTTATCTATTCTCCTTTGTTGCATAAATCCAATAGAAAAAAATTTGCATATTATAGTTAGCTTCTCTAGCTAAAAAAAGACAGTTATGGTTTCTTTTATTTTCGTAACATTTTTCATCGGTCAGAGATACAATAAATCCACGAAAAGGGATTACCTCGTTCAACCGAATGCGAATTAATAAATGTCTCCTACCATTTTATCGAACGACCTGAATCGCGATTGCCTATCAAAATATTGCTTTTCAACGGCAAACAAACCAGTATTAGAAAAATCGACTGTCATTCAAAGAGTCTAGTAGAATACTCTATTGAAAAACGCGTATTACTTTTCCCTTTTTTTTCAACTTTCCCCATTCATCTCTCTCTCTCTCTCTCTCTCTCTCTCTTTCGCCTTTTCATTTCGATTAGACAAAGACAAAGAATTATTCGCGGATTCGAATCGCGAAATCCGGTATTACGAACTTTGACAAAACTAAAATTATAATTGACTCGGAAAATCCGATTCATACGCGCGATTAACCGAGAAAAAGCGGATCGAACAAAATCGGATGAAGCGAGGCGCACAAGCGCGTTGACTGGCAAACAGAGAGGACAGGTAACAGGGGAAGTTGGGCCAGCAGTGGTCGGCTGCGTTTGAGGTTATCAGCCGGCATTATGCTCGTGTGGCGGATGCATGCCACTTTCGCAGTGGGCGGACTACCACCGTAGTATCAGCCTGTACATACGTATAAACCGATGCGCTGTGCAGCCCGTGGACGCGCTGGTTTCATCGTGTTCGTGGCCGCGTGTTGTAGCTCGAAGCGTTGGAGGCGCGCCGCGCGATTTACTGGCGACATAATTATCTCTGGTGGCCTCGTGCTTTTAATTATTCCCCACGGTCAGGGAATTACAAGAGTGGCGCTAATGCGCAATCAGGGACCACGCGCTACTTCCTGCACAGTTTCCATTCGTTCGACGCTCTTCGAAATATCTTCTATCCTCTCTCTGACTATCTCCATCGAGGAGGAAAGAAATTAATTTTGCAGAAAAGAAATTTTTCAAGAGATTTTTTTTTTTTTTTTTTAAGAGCGTGAACATAATTCATATCTTGCGATGCTTCGCGCTATAGGTGTATTAAAAGAAGTTATATATGTTCGAAATAGAATAGAAGTTGGTGGGGAGTGATATGAAATTTGAATTATTCAAATTTGTATAAATGATAGACGAGTATAATTGAGACGTATAACAACGAAATTTTTATTCTGAAAGTGATTCTCCTTGAATTTCTTTAGCGCGACTAAGGAATTATTAATTTCATTTATTACGAATTTAAAAGTTCAACATTTGAAATGAAAAATTGAATTATTCAAATTGTTGACAAATATACAGAAAACAGTGTTCAATAAAATTTTATTTTTAAAAATTAACTCTTAACGATATCTTCGAAATTTCTCTTCAAGGCAATCTTGAAAGATTTTTTAATCCTTCGTGAAATATAAGATTGTCGAATCTTGTAGGCTATAATTTCTGCAGTTTAAACTCGGAAAAAGCGTGGATTCCAATCGCGACGATTTTTTCGATATAAGAAGAATGAACCACACATTTATTATTTCGAAACGTTAAGCAAAAGCAGAGGCTTTTCTCCTCGAGACTAGTGTGGATCGATATGGATGTGTTCCCTCGATTCGACAATGCTTCTAGCTTAATACAGATAATAGGATTATATACAATAATTCGGAGAACTTCGATTTCAGACTGAGTTATCCATAAGTTCTTAGTCGAATGGCTTCAGTTGGCTTAATTCCTAGTTCTGCTTATAGGAGACGGTCTATATATATATACGTATATATGACTTGCTTGCGCTCGATTATATCTATAATTTACATTTAATTGTAAAGACGACCATGGATTATTGATTAAATTGATTTAATCGTATAATTATCCAAAATAATTATACTATTTGTATTACGAATTTGGATAACTTTTTTAAAATTTCATTTCAAAGAGATCATGAATAACAAACAGCTTAATTATAACAATAATAACATGAATGAATTCGAGACAAGACAATGAATAATAGCAATACAATTGAATAATAAGAAAATATTTAAAATATTCAGAATCATCGTCGAACGCTCAATTTCTCTTCATCTTTTATGCCAAAATATCATCTCCTACTATATCAAGAAATCTTCATTCCCTTCTGAAAGATGATTTATTAAATGATTTAGCCAAGAAGGAAACAGCTGAAATAGAATCATAGCTCAGTTAATCGTTCCAAAAGATGTACAAAATAAAAATATCACAATCGAGGTATTAACTCTTTTCTATCTCTCCCCTTTCCCTCTCTCCCGTATCGATGAAAATAAATTCCACGTAAGAACGGATCCACCACTTGAATAGACACTTTCAACTACAAATCGACACGTAACATTTCTCCCCCGATATCCATGGGACAGCGATTTATATCCAAGTGCATCGCGGCACGAGTTTGTTTCGAGGAAGCGATAACATCGGGCGGAAGCGCCATAAATAGAGGCTACAGCCTGCCGGATAGCTGCGCCGTTGTCAAATGCGATCGACAAGAAATTCCATGGGCGGCAAAGAGAGCGAAGGTGGTGGACTCGCCGAGAACAGATATAAGATGACGATTTATGTTCCGTTCCCCGTTATTTACCACCTCGAGGCACGGCCAGTCAGAAATTTTCAGCTTCGGGAACAAATAAAAACTCCATCTCATCCGTGACTCCGACTCGAAGCATCCACCTGCGACCTGCCTACATCCCTCTCTCTCTCTCTCTCTCTCTCTCTCTC
>NW_006263849.1:0-847 GCF_000469605.1 Apis dorsata | reverse complement strand
CTTTGAAATAATAAATTATATGATAAAAACTATTGAATAAAAATAGAATAAATGAAAAAAACAAAATACATACAGTACGCAAATGAAACATCAAATTTCTTAAAAAAGTACGTCGGCGTCCATATTGAAATTTTTCCCGCCTTTCAAATTATACCAGATAATAATCTACGAAAGAAAAATTAAATTTTTCAAATATATATAAATGAAATAAAATAAAATTAATCGATCATACATTAATAAAAACAAAATAAACAAAATAAAACAATAATCAAGCACATGTTCCATTTTAAAAATGCATACATACGAATTAACTAAAATTTTAACTAAAATCCTAACGGTCAAATAAACGTAATTATTTCGATTAACAAATTAAGGGGGGCGGGGGGATGTATGCGCGCGCGGCAGGTCTAAACCTGTCGAAACCTGTCGAAGCATGTCGAAATATGTCGAGCGTAATAAAAAAACGCGAATTCCTAAATCCTTGGAAAAACGATATTATGAAAACAAATAATGAGCCTCGAAGCATTGAACAAAAAAAAAAAATATATAAACAGTACGGAGCGATGCAGAACGCATTTAGAAACAAAATACGTTTATAATATATATATTCTATACGTATGTATCGATATATTTCGAATATAATAAAATAAAATTGATTTTATGCACGTTCGTTTCAATATGAATAAAACGATTATAAAAATCTATTCTAAATAAATTTATTCTAATAAATTTATTCATTAAAAAATATATTAACATGAAAATCATCAGTTATAAATCGTTGTAATATGTTCATACCACCAAGCTATTTTTCCTTCTAAATTATTCCGACAATTGAGCGAATAAATTT
>NW_006263848.1:203774-205013 GCF_000469605.1 Apis dorsata | reverse complement strand
CGGCGTCCGCGCGTCGAGGTCGCTGGTCGGCGAGTCGCAGAACCTCGGCGGCGCCCAATCGTGGCGCGTGCAATCGAGCAACGTGCCTACGTATGTTTTACCGCGCCATGTCACGTTCACCACCAGCACACCTGCAAACCCGTCGTGTAACGTAACGTAACGAGCACGTGACAAGGGGGGGAGATGTCGTGCGCAGGGATCGTGCGCAGAGATCCTGCGCAAGGATCGTGCGCAGAGGTCGTGCGCAAGGATCGTGCGCAGAGGTCGTGCGCAAGGATCGTGCGCGCGCAACAGTCACTCACCTCCTTCGGTCTCGTGCCAAACGATCCCCTCCAAAGTGACCGAGGTCCCGGGCTCGCAAGGTCCCAAACATTCCGGCTCGGTGATGGTCCCCACGCTGGTACCCACGCACACATCGGACATGTCCTGCAAATTTATTGGAGAATTGTGTATCGACGCTCGGGAGAGAGACAAGTTTAGGAACGCGCGAGATCGGTCCCCCCATCCCGTTCAACCGTTTCGAATCCCTTTCGCAACTACCGCCATCTTGCGACCGCGCCGTCAACCTTCCACTCGGCTATGAATCTCCGATATCCATCCCGATCGATAATTTACGTTACTATTACGTTACTGCTTTCTCCGATAAGTTTCGTTACAAGTTTTTCCGATGTATTTTTTTACGTATCTCGTGGAAGGAACTATACGTAAAAGCTCGACAGTGATTTCGAAGAGAAAAAGGAACACTTTTGTTTATACATATTATTGCGAATATTTCGCAAATTCGCAGTTCGATTACGTATATGTATATTTATCGGTGAACTGACATTTTCACCGATCGTACAGAGACCAAAATCCTATGGATCGAGTCCAACGACGATGAGAGAGAAAAAAAAAAAAGGAAAGTGAGTAAATAAGGAATAAAGAAGAAGAGGAAGAGGAGGAGAAGAAGTAGCTTTTAAAAAAAAAAGAAAAAAAGTAAAAGCGAATTGCCATATATACGAGACTCGGTTGCACGTGCATGCATTGCTTCTAAGATGTAAAGCACGTGTGCGCCTAGAACGATGCTGTTCCGTGTTGAACTATGACTTATCCTAGTTTTCACGCTCGATCGATAATCGCTTTCGTCCGATTTCCTTTCGATCTTACCAATCGATGCTAAACGAAGGAAATACTGAAGCGAATTCACAAGGCAAATTCCATCGATACTCATCTATTCGACAGATTCACACGGCGATTATA
>NW_006263848.1:202397-203736 GCF_000469605.1 Apis dorsata | reverse complement strand
CTCTCTCTCTCTCTCTCTCTCTCTCTCTCTCTCTCTCTCTCTCTCTCACTCTCTCTTCTCCCGCTTTCCGTCTCATCATACAATCATCGCTCGTCTCTCCGTCTCTTCGATAATATAATCGTAGTTAAACCACTCCAAGCCTCGATTAACGCGTATTACTCTTCTTTTTTTCGTTTCGTTTTCTTTTCTTTTCTTTTCTTTTCCTTTCTTCCAACTCTCTTCGCAACTCCTTCTTCTTCTTCTTCTTATCGTCGAACGATACAGCCGCGCATATATGTTGTCGAATTGATCGTTGATCGTTTCTTCCAAGAGTCAGGTTTAATTCGCTTTACACAAATGATTTCGATTCAAGCTGGTGGAAACAGATAAACTTTGGATCTAAAGTGAAATCTTCGTATCGTTTCGCTACTTATTATAACTAGATTTGTCGTCTTGATACCCGGTTATTTTCGATGACAATCGTGAGAGAAACAAGGCGAAACAGTCTTTCTCATTCGTACGTTCAACACCCATCCCGAAACGTTCTCGTCGAACGAACGACGTTTCGCTGATGGAGTAGCGGATCGGAAACATCCCAAAACATCGATATCGTAAATACGATTCACACTATGAAGCTTTCTCCCGATTTTAAATCAAGCGTAATAATACACGATTCGATGAAACGTTCGACGACGATTAATAATAAGCTTCGCCCCCGAAAACGAAAGAAATCGGGTCAATTCGAGAGTGACGCAAGTTTGATCGATCGATCGATCGAACGATCGGAGAAGGGAAAAACGAGACGACGTGGACGAGAATCGGGAAAAGCAACGAACCGATCGCGTTGTTTCGTAGCTGTACTCGCGTTTGTCTCTCTCTCTCTCTCTCTTTCTCTCTCTCTCCCTATACGTATATTCGTTCACTCCCGGGGGTGGAGACCGCAGAGTATTGATTTCACGTACCGTTCGCGTACCCCCCAGTCGTTTCCGTTCCCCGACCGAAATCATCTCCGATCGTCATCGAGGATCGAAATCGCAACGATAGTCGCTCGTTCGCCGCCTCTCCCCCTTCCACCCCTCCGAGATTCGTCTCGAAAGATCGCATACAAGGAACAAGAAAAAGAAGAAGAAGAAGAAGAAGAAGAAGAAGAAAGAAAGAAAGGACGTATACACGTAAAATGATTGGAGGGCGAAAGAGAAAGAGAGAGAGAGAGAGAGAAAAGATAAGCGGGAAGCGAACGCGCGCGAAGGGGCGTGAGAGCGGAAAGCGGAGAGAGAGTGGGACGATGGACGAGCGCGCAGGCTCGCGCGGGAAAGCGTGCGCTCTCGTCGTCCCTCGATTACCTTTGGTTCGGAAGCGG
>NW_006263848.1:198134-198968 GCF_000469605.1 Apis dorsata | reverse complement strand
TTGTGTTTGCCGCCACCGATGCTGTTGCCACTGTTGCGGTACCCGTTGTTGTTACCGCACTCGATCGTACAACCGGTTTTCCCGTGGTTGTCCACGTGGTTGTCACCGGTTTTATCACTGTGGCAACTGTTACGATGATTGAGATAACTCCCGTTGTTGTTGTTGTTGTTGTTGTTGTTGTTGTTGCGGTGGTGGTGATGGTGGTGGTGGTGATTGTTGTTGCCGCCGGTGTTGTTGGCGTTGTTGCGATACGAGCCGTTCTTGATAGCGTAATTACCGTTGTTCCCACCGCTGTTATCGTTGCCGTTGCCGTAATTTACGCTATTCCCACCACCGACGAACGGAGATGGCCCTTTGCGGTTTACGTTAGGGAGGCGACCGCCTAGTGGCGTGGTCGCCATGCCCTTTCAAACGTTTCCCCGGTGCCCGCCAGCCTGATCACCAACTGCCCTCCTGGTCTCACCGATTCGAAGCAGAAATCGCACCGCGCGCAACACGCGTCAGTTGTACCCCGACCACCACCCGCGAGACGCGCCACGTTCATCGAACACATCACTTATTCTCGCCTCGCGGAAGCTTGATATTTCTCTCGACACGAAACGATCTCTCTCTCTCTTTTCTCTCTTACGTCCTCTTCTTCTTCTTCTTCTTCTTCTTGTTGTTTCTTTCTCTATCTTATCGCTCGATCTTTTCGATTCAACGCGGCAAACACATCTTTCTCTTTCTTCTTCTTCTCCTTCTTCTTCTTCTTCTTATTCGACCGATCTTCGTCGAAACGGATTTTCCTCGGCTTTCGAATCCTTTCTCTCCCGCTTCTCTTCTTTCCTTCTTCTT
>NW_006263848.1:196563-198073 GCF_000469605.1 Apis dorsata | reverse complement strand
TTTTTTTTTTTTTTTTTTTTTTTTTTTTTTTTTTTTTTTTTTTTTTTTTTTTTTTTTTTCGTTATTTTAACAACACGGGTTCTCGGCAGCGTGCATTTGTCGCCCTCATCCGACGTATCGTCTCTTCTTGTCCGTTGCTCGTCGTTGTCGTCGTCGTCGTCGACCGGCGCTCTTACGTCCCTTTATCTCGCATTTCGCTTTAAACGATCGCTCTTCTCTTATATATTTCCACGTTGTTTTCCTCGCTCAATAACAGATTTCGCTCTCGATTAGGCTCTCCTTCCTTTGATCCTTTTACGGAACGTGAATCTCGAACGTGATTTCTCTTTCCAACTCGCCGCTAAAACGGTGTTCGTACTTCCATCGTTTGCCAAAATTTCGATCTGTAAAAAAAGAAGAAATACGATTCTTTGAAGCGTATTACTGCTGCCACCATACACGACCATCGTTTCTTTCACGATTCTCTCCCTCTCGATGCGTCTATATTTTTATCTTTACGCATCTATTTTTTTTTTTTTTTTAGTTTTTTTTTTCCTCTCCCACGTACGATTCGTATTTTTCGTACGAACAGTGTTTTTGAAAAATCTTCGATGACGATTACTCCATCGTTTATTAAAACCCCATATCCACGGATGTGTGTGTGTGTGTGATGATAATAATGATAATAATAATAATAATAATAATAATGATAATAATAATATTAATAATAATATTAATAATAATAATAATGATAATAATAATGATAATAATAATAATAATGATGATGATAATAATAATATTAATAATAATAATAACGGAAAATTCGGCGATAACGAGATAAGAAAAGTTCTTCCATGAAGAAAAGGGAAGGGAGGAGGAGAAGGAGGAGGAGGAGGAGGAAAGGGACGTTACGAAAACGCACGAAAACCTCTAACCGTCTTAAGTAAACTCGATACGATACGGCGTGAAAGCGCTCGTCGGTGGTCGATCGTGTTTCGACCGATTATCGTCTCTCTAACCTTTCGCGACGACCAGTTGTTGTCAACGTTGTCTCCTTTTGATCCCCGCAAATTGATATTCCCCGCTTGGAGAGGAATTCATGTCGGAGAGAACGATTAATTTTACCAACGGCATTTGGCGGAGATCCAATCGCCACCATCTCTCTCTCTCTCTCGGCCGCAACAACGTTGGAGACGATCAACCGCACGAGATCAATCGACCAAGGCTCGGTTCGTTTTCATGGCTCGATTCAACCCTCCCCGAGATATAAAATCTCGCGATCGTGAAAAAATTTCGAGCTCGAAAAATCTCGAGATCGATTCGAACATTAACATGTGTTTCGCCGTCGAGTCTCGATGAGAATATTCGCAAGCGACGGCAACTTTCTCGTACTAGAGAAAGAACGAGGATGGATGGAGGAGGAGGAGGAGAACGAAGAAGAGAAACGCAGCGAGGCGAAACAAATCGACAAACTTCGAGAATACAATCTATCGTGTACAATACGCTTCGATCTCGCCAATTCGAGATCGTC
>NW_006263848.1:194035-196503 GCF_000469605.1 Apis dorsata | reverse complement strand
TGTTTCGTAATCGTGGAAGCCACGATGATGAGGATCGAGAGCAAAAAGAAAAAAAAAAAAGAGAGAGAGAGAGAGAAATTACACAAGTATATTCCACGTACATACCACGCGCAGAGAAGAGTAGGCGAATATTTGGTAAGTCGAAGACAAAGCACGATCGCATCGTAAATTTTCCATTCGCGTCCCGTCCCTTTGTTCGCTCTTTCGTTCGCCAGTTTACGACACTCGAAAACTTGGTCGCTTATTATCGTTTCTCGTTCCAACAAACAACTTTTTTTCCCCGCCATCGCTCGGACCGATCCTCGTCGTTTACCTCGTAACGACTTTTCGTTCGTAAACGCGATGGGGATCGTGTGTACTCGTACCCGAATTATCATTATTCTCTTCCAGTTATTATTTCCTCGAATCGAGTCGATGATCGAGCTATATTAAAAAAAAATGATCGATTTCGTGAAATCTCTCTTTACGCATTTTTTTTGCATCCTTTCGATACTATCGTTGCAACATTTTTGTCCCGCTTGCTTCGATTAATTTTCGATCGATTTTAATTATCACGATTTTAAATTATTCGTTTTTCAACGACGAATTTTTTTCCTTAAAATTTTTAAGAAAAAAAAAAAAAAAAAAGTTATATCGCGAAGATTATTTAACGATTCGCTGATTCATCGCGATAACGATACGCGATAAACACTCGAAATATCTTACCGAATAATGTAATAACAGCAACGGTTAAATACGACTAACGTGCAACAAATCGGAACATCGAATTGCAACGATCTTCTAAATTGCCCGTTCGCGTGTACCGTTCGATCAACACACCGAATCGATTACTCGTACGTCGGACTTTTTAAATTCTCGAGTTTTTTCCCAACCGAAATTCAAAGATAACCAATCGATTTGAACGATTTATCGCAACGTAATTATATTCAACGTTGTTTCGAAATTGTTATTCTTATCTTTAGCAATTGTCGACGGCAACGACGACATGGTAATCGTAACCGATAGATGATATTTTTGCCACGACACTTTCCAAGAAAACTTCCGGACTTGTCTGTCTCTTTGTGCTCGAACGAAACGTGATCCGATGACAAGAACGATTATCGGAACAACGACAATAGCAGCGATAACAGCTCTTTCGACCAAATCCCTTCTTCCTCATGTTTCGAATCCTCTCGAATCGCTCTAATTTTCCTTTCCGACTTTTTGACGAATCAAACAATGCGAGCAACTCGTGCCGTACGATCATCGTCGTCGTATCCTTCCACTGCATCGGCTCTGACCGCCCGCCTCGCACTGAATCGACCGTTACCCCTTCCCAAACCTTCCACACCTCTCTATCTCTCACCAATACTACCGCCCACCACTACCACTGTTCCACGCTTCCATCGCGCCATTACCATTACCACGAGGATCGTTGCAGTTATAGAATAACCTCGCTATTCCAATAACTTGTCACGAATTATACCTACTATTAGATCTTCTATCAATCACGTTACGCCGATCAATCCATTTTTACCGAATCTTCGATCACTCGTTTATCCAACATTATTTATATATCGTATCGAATTCGACTCGTTTTTCTTCTATTCGTTTTTTCCCGCACTTTTCAAATTTTCCAATAAATTTCATACGCGTGCGTGTATAAAAATTTTATTTCTAATACGCGTCGTGTATTTTTAAGAGAACGTAAATTTTGGATAAATAATTTTAGAGTAACAAACTCTAGTCCATATTTTTCATCCATTATCTTCAATTGATAACAAATTCATCGAATGATTTTTAGAGAAGGATTTCATTTTATAACGATTTGCTATTGATCGAATTAAAGGATACCAAATGGAGGATGCCAAAATATATTCTAAAAATCTCACGCATATATATTCTTACAATAAACAAGATTATATTTAATATACAGCGGAATGAATAATTTTAGATGATACATGGTGAAAATTAAAATCGAATGATAATTAAATGCATATATAAACGAAATTATTCACGATCATGGATCGTCGATTGACCTTGAAAACATATTTCAAGGCCATTGAAATCGATGAAGCGTATCCCGTTCGAAATAACCAATAGATATTTTTTTGCTTAATTTACTATTTCTTTATTTATAAAATAAATTGTGTATAAATTAAAGCTACGAATATTTATAAATACATGAATACGTTTTTTCTTTTTTTTTTTTTTTCTTTTTTTTTTTTTTAGTCACCAAGATTCTACGAAATGTATTCGATAATTGTAACAATAACAATATCGAATGTAATCTCGATACAACGTATAATCAAAGAGACAAACATGCCTAAGTGGCATCTTGTAATCAGTTAGAAGAGAACTTTGAGATTATCGCGCTTACGTAATAAACTAGTTGCGCCAAACTACACAAAGGACTTTAACCAGTGTACAAATATTATACACAATTGGTCAAAAAAATATCGGCACATAATTTAAAACACGATAATTTT
>NW_006263848.1:190159-193952 GCF_000469605.1 Apis dorsata | reverse complement strand
TTTTTTTTTTTTTTTTTTTTTTTTTTTTTTTTTTTTAAGAATTATTCACCGATTTTAATTTATCAAATTATATGTAAAAAAATTTTTTATATGTAAAAATTTATATGTAAAAAAAAAAAAAAAAAATTACAATTTGTCGTAGAATTTGGTTGGAATTTGGCGAAAAAAATAGAAAGAGGAAGATTATTTTTTCAAAAATTTTATTATACATCGTTTAATAGTCTAAACTTATCCGTCTAACTTGTCAAAAAAAACTCAAGTTGTTAAGTCTAATTTTAAAAATGTTATCGCATTTTACAGGTATACCACTTTTTTGACCGATTGTATACGTATATGTAAGTATATATGTGATCCATTAATAAATATATGTATACGAGTAAATACATATGCGATTAGTTAATGACAAGTAAAGCGATATGGATAAAATATATACTCATATTTTTCTTTAGTTCCCGCATATGCAAATATATCCTCTCCGCGTATATATATGGATATCGTTAATCCTACGCATTTGTTATAAATATCGTATATATTTAATATTATAACGACAATATAATAAACATTTCATCAGATTAGATAATACATACGATATATTCCAAACAAGATTTCTTCGAAAAAAGAAAAACAATTTTCAACGCGAATACTTTAACATTTGAAAAAAGCGATAATAAATTATATTAGTAAATATGCGATAAAGATATATTGAGTAATAATTCAAAAATGCAACGTGAAATGCAGTCGCATAATGCAACTTCGCTATTCCATTCTTCACTGTTTTTTAGAACATCATCATGAACCGGGCAAAGATTTTTAAAAACATCAGGACACGATCTGATAAGATAAAAATCGATAAATCATCCTTCTAATCACGATTAAACACGATTTTTATTTCGTCGATAATGCAGACATTATCTATGAATTTATTATCAATTGAATTATTTTTAAGAAACTCGTCAATTAACAATTATAATATTTGAAAAAAATTTAATTCTAAGATGAACGAAATTCTTTTATATTTCCTTTTATTTTCTCATAATAATCTATCCTTCGATAGATAGGAGTCGAGTTTGGATGGTAGAAGGGTAAGGGAAAACGAGTTTATTGCGCTCGGAGAGCGCAGCTCAAAGGGGATCGAAGATATACATGTATACGTTACATGTATATACGTGACGTGAATAATTGTAACTTGACTGGTTACGCTTCACAATTAGTACCACATATGCGGTCATCATTGAACATTGTATGAGCTATAGGTAGCCGTGTGTTGGCATTGCTAATACATCCATACAAGTTTCACTGTCATCGACATCGTGCCATGCTATGCGGTGTTAGTTTCCGTTCCACGGCGTACCCATTGCCCTTTTTGCTTTTATCTAAATCTTTCCAATTAGTCATTTCCGCATATAATTTTGTTTCATTTTATTTCACTCTCTTCGTCTGATCTTATACTCTTATCGTAAAATGGGCAACAAACAAATACAACAGAATTGAAAACAAGATTCTCCAACAATAATTGATTGAATCGATAATGAACTTTTATCTTTTTCTTTTTTTTTTTTTTGACGAAATAATCGTGCGTATAGAAATCGAATAAAACCCATCTAATATTGTCTCTTTAATTTCAAAAAAAAAAAAAAATATATATATATATATAGTTATATATGTATACGCGTATATGTATATTATACATATATATTATATTATGTACACGATCATGCTATTCGTATGCAAGGAAAAAGACAATCCGCGACTGAAAAAAAAGCTAAAGAGCAAATGTAAATGAGAATAAGGGATGATACTGTATCTTATGAATGAAAAAAGAAATATGATTAAAGGAAAAAGCAAAGAGATGGCGTACGTAAGTACAAGTAGTAAACGAGTGTTAGCGAGAAGAGATGCGAGTTCTGTGTATTTGTACGTGTAAAAGCGCGCGCGTTTGTATATGCATGCACGTATAAATGTCGGGAGAAACGGTGGATGGGAAAGGGGGGCAAAGGAGAAGAAACAACATCTCCTAACTCGCTTGCTCGCACGTACGCACGGTCGATCGTTCCTGCTGGCAGCCATTTTGTGCTTGCCCGTAGACCCGACATTCTATCCTGGGAAAGTACTGTCCGTGATTCGTTTTATCCATCCATTTATTGTTCATCTGATTACGCATTTTCTATTTACGAGAAATATAAGAACGAAAAGATATCGTGTAAAAATATATATGTTTTCGGTTGAAGAACAAATTTTTTAAAATATCCTGACGTTCAAATGATCGAACGTTTTATACGACAGGACAATTAATTCTATATCAGAATATATCCTTCCGTAGTTGATTCGGTACAATCTTGATTGTAAAAATTGTTTACTTGTGACCGCTTTTAGCGTTAAATTTCCTTACTTTTTACTGCTTCAATAAGCAATAATATGCCAATGTTAAAAAGAGATGAATTTATCGAACAAAGGTTATCGTTCGCTTGATGACCGTGTGTCTAAAGTCAGCTATTTTAATCAATAGCAGAGATTACACCAATGTATACATATTTCTCGCTAATTAAAATATACTTTATACTTGTCATTGTTTCTCCATCATTAGTATGAAACGCAATTTTTCGTTATTTCAAGGATTTTTATCGTTATCTATGAAAACCAGAAATCTAAATCGGATGGGAAAAAATATCAAGCGAGATATTAAGTGCTAAGAGATATTGTTATAACTTTATTTCAATCAGAAAAACAAATAACGAAAAGTTAATGAAAAAAATTATAAAAAAGTATATGTAATAAATGAACGTAAAAGAAATCCATCGAATAATAAATATGCATGCTATTAATGAAATATTTACGAGTTGAAATGTAAATCGTATGTAGATGAATTGCTAACTTGTTTTTTCGTATTGTTGAAATTTAAAGTTGGCTTCTTTTATTTGCCAGTTTGAAAAATAAAAATTATATTATAAGAAAGATTTTATATTATAAGAAAGAGGAACGAGTAAAGTAAAATAAAATAAATCAAAAAAATAGGTAAAATTTAAATAATACATAATTGTGCACCGATCACGATAAAATATACTGAAACATCAATCTATCGATTTTTTTATTTCACGACGATAATTTATCAATTTATCAAAATAATTTATCAATTGTACAAAACTAATTATTAATGATATCAAAAAATTGGCGACGATGTTTTATCAACAATCGTTTCATCAATCGTTAATTACTGCAAAAATCTTTTCGATTTCCCGCCTTTTTGCTTGCTCTTTTTTTCAAAACTTTTCTCTTTTCTCATATCAATCAAATCAATAAATTATTAAATTTATTTATTATTTATTTAAAATTCGACTATTATTATCAGTTAGTAAAGTAAAGTAAAAAACAATGCGTAATAAATAAATAAAAATTATAAAAAAATAATATCGCGCGGAAGAATTTAAAGATAAAGATTGCAGATTCGATAAATATTTGAAAAATAAAAAGGTGAAACGATATATAATAGGATAGATAACTGGAACGAATGAATCGTGATCTGTGTTTACATAAAAAACAACATTATAGCTATTATATTATCTCATCGATCGATCGTTTTAGAGATTAATCTCGACAAAACTATATATTTCGTTTTTACAGAATTCGTCCTGAATACTAGGTAGATTAATAATACTATAATAAATGAGATATATGTTAAATTCGTGTTATTACGTAAATCAAAACAAGGTCATTGTTTATCTTCTAACTTGAGTTTACGTTATCAAGCAGCTTACATTAATACCTGAATTAGTTGGCTAAATAAAAATAATAATCG
>NW_006263848.1:188833-189835 GCF_000469605.1 Apis dorsata | reverse complement strand
ATATATATATATATATATATGTATATATATTTAAACGATATCATATTTTTCGTTTATTTCATTTGTTTATACCCATTTATCATATTTTTCTTAATAAATCTGTTTTTAACTTTCTTATCTTAATGTGAATCCAATAATTCATTTCCATTTTTTTCAAAGTTTATAGCAGCAGCATATAACATCAAGTCCAATGTGATATCATTATTCAAAATTCATACAACGATAATTGAATTCTAGTAATGTTTCTATTGTGCTAAATAGAATTTTTTTAATTAATTATTGAAATGATGATGAGACGCAAATAATTTATAAAATGCGTATCAAATATTAAATACTGATCGATTCCTATTTGCAAAGATGACCTAGTGAACTTTCAAATAAAGATGAAGATAGAAAGACGTAAAGACGAGGTCGCGTCTATTGTGATCGTAATCGATCGTAAGCCACGTTAAGTCTGCATCGTTGCGTGACATACAATGGTCCATGATGATGTTACGCGAAATATTGTTTTCCATCTAATCGTACTAAAAACATTAGAAACGATCGAAAGGGCAGTCAATGTACATAGCATGTGCAAATAATATACGTATTATACTGCGAACTATACGATACCGGTTCTACAGAAGGCAAGCTGAAGGATCGCTACGGTTCAAAGTGGGAGAATGTGTGCATCACATGTATATACGTCGCGTACCGGCTTCACTATGGTTCGACAACGCCACGCAAAACGCATACACTAAACTATTCGAATACGCACACGCGCTACGCCACGCTACCACGAGACGACGTGAGACGATATGAGACGACGTGAGACAATGTGAGACTACGTGAGACAAGATGAGACGAGACGGGACGGGATGAGACGGGACGAGACGGGACGGGACGGCACAAGATGAGACGAGACGAGACGAGACGAGATCAGATGAGACGAGATGAGACGAGATGAGACAAGACGAGACGAGACGGGACGAGATAGGACAAGACAGAACAACATGGGACGAG
>NW_006263848.1:186263-188760 GCF_000469605.1 Apis dorsata | reverse complement strand
ACGAGACGAGACGAGACGAGACGAGACGAGACGAGACGAGACGAGACGAGACGAGACGAGACGGAACGGAACGGAACGGAACGAAACGGAACGAAACGAAACGAAACGAAGCAATACGACACAATGCGACACACCACGCACTAGGTAAGTGGTGAATATATACGTGCTCGATAAAAGCGTGCACACTGTCGTGCACCACGTATGGATAAAAAGTATAACGTTGTGTGAATCGATGGAAATACAAGCTTCTTACCATCGTGCGCTTTTATCGAAGGCTGGATAGGTTTGCGTGTTGATCGTTTCAAAAATCCATCCTTTCTTGCCAGATTCGAGATTCTTTTTCCTTCCGTCGATGCTCCTGTTATTATTCATGTGGATTCATCGAGGATGGTGTATTCCAGAAGGTAATCCAATTCCAAGAAAGATGACCAATTTTCCGGTATTGTCGAGTGTCTCATGACGCGTAGTAAATTCACCTCACGACCTCGTTCCCACGCACCTACATAACCACGCATAAACGAACACTAGTAACAACTATCATTCAACCAGATCTCGATATGTTTAAATACACAAGTGCTCGCGTCCGTACACATTTTTGCAAACACATATATTCGCACTGTATGCACTTTGTATTGTGTATACTTAAGCTTGATTATCCATGCGACACTACATGTTCTTCTTTTTCGGTAGTAGCGTTAACTAACCGGTGTGGCTCGTCCACCTTCACTCTCACTCACTCGTTTCAACCTTGCTTTGTTTCTCTCCGTTTCTAATTTCCTCCGATTTTTCCCTCCCCCCCCCTCTTTTTTTTTTTTACATTCTATTATATTTTTCTAATTCTCTTAAGCTTTCGAAGTAAATACACATAGTGATCGTATACAGTTTTTCGTCACACTCGATAAACACGAACATGCGACGAAGGAACAAACATACGTAGCACTTTCCCAAAGTCCGAGAACACGTAAGTACATTGTACGCGATTCCCTTTTATGAGACCACATTCGTAAGCCTGAATAGATTCAATAACTGCCTCTTCTTCAAGTTTTGAATATGTAGACAAAAAGATATAGTATAGTTAGAAATTACGAAACTGACATCGCCGTTTGATCAACCAGCCATACTTGCAATATATGTCCGGGCGACACTCGTTACAAGCAGAATACACAAAACACAACGAACGGGACGCTAATACTAACACAGAAACGAACATGCCCGTGCGCATTCGTTCGTTTGTCGTTTGCTCGCGTGCTCGCCCTACTACACGCGCAAGACACACAGAGTCAGAGCTATCGAGAAAGATAGAAATAGTAGGATGAAAAAGGGAAAGGAAAGAGAAGATCGGAGCATCTACGAGAGCGAGAATGAAAAAATATAGTAGGTGCGTGCGTGCGTGCGTGCGTGCGTGTGTAAGTGCGTGCGTGCGTGCGTCGTGAGTGCGTGTCGTGTATGTATTATGTATATTGTATTTGTGTTTGTATATGTACGTGTAGAAAAGAGAAGTTGCACGCAGCACCCTATCCGTCTCTATCTGGTAGCTATCGAGGATACACGATTATCATGCGCACTCTCTCTTTTTTCGTTTCCACTCGATGCCTCTGTTTCAGTTCCTGCATTTGTAAACGTCTACCGGTCTTCAACTGATCCGAATCGGTGCTCTTCGTTTCGATCGCGCACTCTCACAAACAAACACACATACCGACTGTAGTCTACTCGTGTATACATCGAGAGACGAAGCAGAACTCCTTCGTCGTCTCGTTCGGCCGACGCCGCGCGAGAAATATACACACTTTCTTTTCCAAATATCGAATTTTTCTTGCACTTTGACACTTTCGAATCTTATTGATGCTATGCCAAAGTACCGTAAATACACATACCTCGTCTATTTATTCGAAAAATCCCGATTTTCCGGGCTGTGACGAGTAAAGAAAAAATGCAGACACCGCACCTCCCTTGTCAGAAAGCACTCACGGCAGACCGCAACACATGGCTACGGGCCTCCACCAAGATCGGGCGTCCTCGACTGTATTCGGCAAACTACGGTTAGGACCGTATCTATCGCTTCGGTTACCCTTCTGCTTCCATATAAAAAAGAAATGAATCCTGTCATTGTACAAGTAATTTTCAATAGACCAAATAATCTATCGCTTTATATGTTATAAATGCAATTTTCGATGATTCTTGTTATTCATTCCATACACATCATATACACATTACACATACATACACACACGTATGCATATATGTATATATATATATATTGAAATTTATAGAATATGTAAATTGTAATTTCAACTTGAATATATCGATATCTATTATACATTGTATTATTCACATTTCATTAATTTATATATCGCGTTTTATTATATTATACTATCATAAACATAATGATTTTGATTCGTTATTAGTCCAAAATTATATTAAATATTTTAAACCGTTGAAAGATATTGTTAAGAAATTGAAATACATTTTTATAATTCAAAGATGTTGATCAGTTTCA
>NW_006263848.1:185611-186175 GCF_000469605.1 Apis dorsata | reverse complement strand
AAAAAAAAAAAAAAAAAAAAAAAAAAAAAAAAAAAAAAAAAGAAGCGAAATCAATAGAAAAAAAAGATAAAAGATAGGGGAAAGGGCGCTTGGTTATTGGTTTCCGGTGCTGGCCAACCGTTAGGAGCCGGGCGAGGGTTCTGCACAGGCGTCCTCCGTCGTCTTCTACCGAAGGCCGTGTGGTGTCACGGTGAGCGTGGCAAAACCCGGAAAGAAGAAAAGAAGCCGAAGGAGCGTGAAGAAGTACGAAGGAATACGAAGGAGCCCGAAGGAGCTAAAAGACTCTCCTCCTATTTCTTCTCTTCATCATCTTCTTTTAGTTTTCTTCACCGAAACCAGCTCCTGATTATCAGTATAGTACATACATATACGTATAATATAACGAAATAAAATTTTGATTCTCTTCCCATTGTCTTTATATTATAATTTTAACTAATTTTTTTTACACGAATTTTTATTAACATTTAAATCACAGATATGATACGAAATTTAATAATGAAAATGAAATAATTTGGCAATTATTAAGTTTATAAGAAAATTATTTCATAAAAAATTTCATGCAAA
>NW_006263848.1:176353-185393 GCF_000469605.1 Apis dorsata | reverse complement strand
TTTTTTTTTTTTTTTTTTTTTGCTCTTTTTTTCTTTCTTCATTTTTATGTTATATACATAGATAATTTATATATATATATATGTTGTTTTTTGATAATATCAATGTGATATATTGTATCTTTATATGCATGTATTATAAACGATTAAATTAGTATCGTATAATTATTGACTTTGATCTTTGACAATTTCGCAATGTGTCTTCCAAGGTCCCATTTGTAGTTGATACAGAACACTTTATTTCCTTCTATTGCTCTTTATGTTGGTTTTATTCTTTCTCTCTTATTATCTCTCTTCGTCATAACCTCCCCACTCTGCATCGATACCACGCCACTTTGGTTTTTCTACTCCACCCTTCTATATGTATATCCACACCACAGACGAGATATAGAATAGACCTCTCATACAATGCTCTTTTTTTTATCTCGAAATTCGAGGATTATATGACCCTTTACCATTTTCGTGTCACATGCGACGTTATCAATTTCGTATGGTATAAGATAAAAACATTAGTAAAAGTTGAAATCAAAACTAAATATTTCTATAAAATTACAAATATGTTATTAAATTTTATATTTTTATATATCTCTCTATTTTTATACGTTATATATATTTTAATAAAAATTGGATACTGATTTTAAACAAAATTTATTAATTTTAATTTCTTTCATTTTTTAATGTATTTTACATATATATATATCTTTATATAATACAAAAAAAATTTTTATTTCTAAAATAATTTACTAATTCCGAATATGATTTTTTTTTTATTCATGAGAAAACTTTCAATAATTATTGTTAAATGAAAAAAAATATAATTTGAGAATTAAGAATTATTTAGCAATTTTTTGAATAAAACATTAAATTTTGATTATATTAATATATTATTATTAATAATATATAGATTTAATTATAGCATTATGTGTTTTTAATTTTAAAATAATTTATTTCAAAATTCATGAATTCCAATGAATTATTAAATTTTACTGTATTAATTGATTTTCTACTTTAAATGAAATATAAGTGATAAAACTCATTTATATATAAATATATTCAAAATATACATTATAAATATACATTATAAAATATTAAATCATAATAAGCCAAAATACAAGCAAACTGCTAGCTATGTAATTTTCTTTAAAAATTTTTTTTCGTTAAATTTTCTTTGAAAATCTTTTTATAGCTATACGTATGTACATTATGTATGATTAAATTCAATATAATTCTTATATCAATTAAAAAAAAGTAGATCGTTAAGAAATATTTTGATTTTTTTTCCATAAAATGAAAAATATATATATATATCCTATCACTGTATGTATATATATAGACGTTTAAGTTCATTTATTTAATCATTTATTTAATTTATTTTTTCAACTATCATTTCTTTTTCGTCGATAATTCTTATTTCCCATAATGAACCGTATATATGATGTGATTCATGGCTAAGAGCAAACATACTTAGCAATTCGTTCTATTAAACGATAGCTTTAGAAAAACTTAAACGTTTCAAAATTTTCAAATAAACTTATAATTTGTTTCATAATATAATTTTTTTTATAAAAAATTATGTATTTTTTTTTATAAAATAAAAAAAATTTTTTATGTATTTTGTATTCTAGTAATTGTTATATTTCTCTTTTTGTTATATTCTCAATCATATAACATAAATTCTGAAAAAAAAAATTTATCTATTAATAATGTACTAGTATTATATAATATGCACTAATAATAATTAATATAAATATAAAATCTAAATATAAAGTTTAATTTATTTTTCAAGAAAAATAACATTTTTAGCTCATATATTTTTATATATGTATAGAACTGCTCTATTAGAAGCATGATTGCAGGAAGATAATATGTTCTAAGTTTTAAAGAACTAAGTGAACTGTTCATTATCATAATAAATAATATCTATGTAATGCGATATTTATATAATTCTAATAGATGTAATATGTTGTGAGATAAATTTCAAAGTTTTCTTTTTACAATTCACTGATCCAATTTACAAATATTAATAATTTATTGATTTTACAGATATACTTAAAATATTCTTAATTTTAGAACGATAAATTATTTTTTCTAATAAAATGTACAACAATTCTTGTATGGAATATTTTTTTCAAAAGCAAAAATTATTAAAACAATAATGACAAATATCTTCTTAAATAAATGCAAAAAAAATTGGAAAAAATTAAAATGTAAAATTGTGTATTTCTTTTTATGTTTCTCTCTTCTGCTTCAATCCCTTTTATCCTCTTTCTCTCTTCTTTTGTTTACAATCTCTCGTCGTCAGTTATTTATTGTTGAACGTTAGCAATTGAACGCTATCTCAAAACGAAATAAAATGAATCATCGAACTTTGGATTTAATTTTTGCTTCTTATAAAATAAAATTTATTTCAAAATTATTCATATTGTTCAAGATTAAAAAAAGAATGGAAGGAAGAAATCAATTATTCTTATTATTTTTGATAGATTTGATTGATAAATGTCTTACAGAATGATTTTTATTGATGAATCTTCAAAGGAAACAAGATTCAAAAATTATAGATCTTGATTTGATTCTCTCTCTCTCTTTCTCTCTCTCTCGCACATACATACACACATACACACACATATACTTACTCTCACTCTCCCACTCTTTTATTCACTCATTCACTCATTCACTCTCTCTTCCCTCTCTCTGTCTCCCTGTCTTTCTGTTTCCCTTTCGATTGCTTGCAATCGATTTACGAAAAATCAACACGTTGTGAATATAAGTTAGAATGAAAAAGAGAGAAACATATGAGATAATAGAAAAAAATTAGAAAAGATAACAATGTTCGTTGTTCTAAGTTTAGTAAGTATGTCCGAGCCACGAGCGAAAAGCAACGTTGTCAACGAATCGATATCCGGATGGGCGTGGCCTTGTCGATCCTCGCGGATGCTATAACGTGGAATTTCTCGATGCGATCGCAAAATTATCGTTCGCAAAAATTTAATTTACTAAAAATTAAATTCGAACGAACACCGCGTTTATTTGACTACTTGACGCGCAGGTTTCTTTTACCAAAACGAAATTTATTTTATTTTCGTTTGCTTTTTTTGCTTTGTATATTACAATATTAATTTTTAAAATTCAGAATCGTTTTTTTAATAGAATTTCAACATTCAAATAATCTCGATATCATTAAAAATTGTATAATTTTTTTAATTCATTTTATTTTTGAGTTTTTTTTTAATCAAAAAATTTGTTCAATCGCTATATTAAATTTATATATATATATATATTTTTCATATATAATATTTCAAATTATAATTAATTTCATATAATATATATAATATCAATTAAAAACGAGATTATATCGTTTCTATATTTTTTCTGAGTTTATAAAACATAATAGGAGTTGAAATTACTTATTTAAAAAATATTAAAAGATTCAATTGTAAAAAAAATTTGATCAAGCTTCAGCGTGAGTAGGACGTTCCAGAAGCCTAGTTGAAGCATCGAAGAACCGATTGGAAAGGACTGACAGTGTTCGGAATAGTGAAAAGAAGAAAGGACGAATGATAGAAGGGAGGGGGTTGAGAAAAGGGAGCTTGGAACATGATGCATAGAGAGGGGAGAACGGAGTAAGGTCAGAGGAAAAGACAGGGGACAGTACGCGAGAAGAGTATTCGCAGCATGTGGTCTCGTCAACCCTCTTGCACGCTTTTCTTTTCACTTATCTCTGTTGCCTCTCTTTCAAGGCTTATGTGTACCTCGTGTTTTCGTCTACCTTCGCACACCGATTTCGTACTTTCATTACCGTTGCTCCATTTGAATTTCCCCTTGGGTTCAAAACTTACTTTCTACCTCACCTCTCTTTGTAAATACTAATTGCTCTATACAAACATCCGAAATGTACTTAACGTTTTCCTTGTCTGTGTAAACTTCTAACAAATTTTTTGTCTTTCTTTTTATACGTCTTTTTCTTTATTTTTATTATTATACATCTATTAATTATATTTATACATCATTTCTTTTCTTTCTATTTTTAATATATCGCCGCATCTTTTCACTCTTTTTTAATTTTCATTTATTATGTGAAACATCGTAAAAATACGAAGCAATATATCTTCTTTTTCTCGCAAATTTTTTCTCATTTAAATTTTTTCAAATATTTTTGTTTTATCTCTTTCGTCTTTCACCTTATCTTCTCTCTCCTTTTCAAATTATTTCTTCCAATACATAACAAATATATACAAGTGTGCGTGGATAGTATTCATGCTTATGTTTGAAAATAAATTGAAGATCTTCTCGATTTTGTTCGTTATTTGTTATAAGATATATCCACAATTATTGTAAGTAGCATAGATTATTAACAATAAAAAGAAACAACATAAGCGAACACATAGATTAAAATAAATATAAATAAATAAAATAAAATAAATGATGATTAATTCGATTATATTGAAAAAAAATGAAAGAAAAATTAGAGAGTGCTCATGAAATGGTTGGAGACGGCAGGTAGGAAAATCTGTAGTTACGTTACTGAACGACTACCCTCTAGCGATTCGCTAAGTTGCTAGGATACACCCCATGTTCGAACCCTCCCACGATTCGGCTATCGGTGCCCTTCTACCTTTCATCGCGTTGCTTTTACTGTAAGAAAAACATCAACCAGCTAAACTAGACGCAGATTCAAAGCAAAACTCTACCGTTCTAATTTACGTTTTGTCTTCTTTTATTTGTTCCTTTACTATGTAATCCTAAACCATTGTCAACATTTATCGTGTTAATTTTATATTAGGGATTATTCCATTCGATAAGTTTGTGTTTAATGATAAAAAATCTTTTTCCATGATAGAAGATTTAAAAATATGCTTCAAAGACTAACATAAAATACTAAAATTATGTTTATAAATATATTTATATATATATTTCTATCAGATTGATAAGATCATCCAACGAAAACTTATTTAATTTATTTCTTTTTTATTGTAACATTTACATTTTTATATTAATAAAATGTATTCATCAAAATTTTAGATATATTATTATAAATTATTCCCAATATTTCTCTCATCTAAACTAAATTCATTATTACTATTTAATTTAAGCATGAAATCAATTGCATTTATACGCATGCTTTCATTAGATTTTAATGATCAAAACACTTTTCTAATCGATGAAATAACCGACCTGATATTTAAATTTTTGTACTTAGGGTTTCTCTTTCCAATATACATCTTACTCGTTTCGCAAGTATATCACGTATAATATATTATATATACTTGCTACCTGGACAACTGTACTTTATAAAAACATCAGAACGCAACATCTTTATACAATATATATAATTTTTGAAGAAATCAAAATACATGTATTATTAACATATGAGATGATATATTAATATAAATTAGAAATAAATATAAAAATATAAATAACACTTACCGTTTCCTTCTGAAGACCGGAAGTTGTTCCAGATTTTTTAGTAGTGACATCTTTCGTATTTGACGTGAACTTATCTATTCGACATGTACCGGTTTATTCGGTAACCGGTACTAACCCCAAACATGAAATCAAACACTTTATCATATACTATAACAAATTATTTCACATCTACACTTTTGAAAGATTGTGATAACTCAAAGAAATACCATTAAAATTTAATAATAATATGTAATTTAAGTAGAATTACTCATAAATACACGCTCAAAATGGCAACTCACGAACCAATCGTCTCTGCTTGTGCGTTTACAGTACTGATGTTAAGACTTTGTGGTCAAAATAACAACTATAAAATCAAAAATTTCTATTGCTTTCTTGATAAAATAAACAATAAATAAATCGAACATATAATATAAATCAATTATACTTGAAAGTAGTCTTTATTACATTATCGGTATATATAATATAAAATTTGAAAATTATTATGTCGCATGTTGAAATTGATTAAGGTATGTAAAATCCGGCAGTCACAGGTCGGAGCGCCACTAGTGTCATGGCCTTTTCCTGTTCACGCTTACTCCAAAGAAGACGTGAACGAAAGTTATATGGTAAGGAATTCGAAAGTTCGATGTCTTTACCCGACCGGTTGTGTTGAAAAAGGTGATATTGAAAAATATTGAAAATTTATGAAAAGTAATTCGTGACCAAAACATATAATACGCTCTAGAATTTATCAGTTAAAAGTGTTCTCGATCGACCACATGGCCACATGTCTTTATGATACTCATTCACGTTTTATATCAACAAAGTTATGGCGTTTCATAAATAACATTTAAAACAATTATAAACGTCAAATCGAAAAGAAATTGTGTCTAATGTGCATGTTATTTCAAGTTTTCTGTTTTGTTATAATTTGTGTCAAATTTTGTATTTGAACTGAACAATGTTTATGTATTTTTTATTCATTTTATTTCTTTTTCTTTTTAACAATGTATTACGCTAATTATCATACGATATGTATAAAGATTATTTGAATCCGTGAAAGATTATTTTTGAAGTATATTCGATAGTTAATAATATTTTTTTAAGGAACAATTATTATTTGAGCATTCTATAATCATACATATTTTTTTTTACAATATATATTTTTCTTTATCCTTTAATATTAAAGATAATTTAATGAAACAATATATAACAATCTATATTAAATTTTCAATTCAAGAAGTATATTATATTTCTATTTTAATTATCATACATAAATACATTAATTAATATTGATATCATCAAAATAATCCATAAAAATATATATATATAACATAAGTTTTTAATAATAATTTATATTTTATAGATAAATCATGGCTGAAATGGAAACATACGATGATATAGTGGTACCTACCACAACGACATTACCAGTGGCCCTTTCTGCAGAACTACCTGAAATTAAATTATTTGGTCGCTGGAATTGTGATGATGTACAAGTAAATGATATGTCTTTACAAGATTATATTGCAGTTAAAGAAAAAAATGCAAAATATTTACCACATTCTGCTGGACGTTATGCTGCAAAACGATTTCGAAAAGCTCAATGTCCTATAGTCGAACGTTTGACAAATTCTTTAATGATGCATGGTAGAAATAATGGAAAAAAATTAATGGCAGTAAGAATTGTAAAACATGCCTTTGAAATAATTCACCTGCTTACAGGTGATAATCCTCTACAGGTAATTAATATTTTAAATCATTATTTTAACATTCTTATGTGGAAATTACAATAAAAATGCATTTATATTTGAATAAAGGTTCTCGTGACTGCTATCATCAATTCTGGACCTAGAGAAGATTCTACGCGTATTGGTCGCGCTGGTACAGTTAGGAGACAGGCGGTGGACGTTTCTCCATTACGACGAGTAAATCAGGCTATTTGGTTGTTATGTACAGGTGCTAGGGAAGCCGCGTTCCGTAATATTAAAACCATCGCCGAATGTTTAGCTGATGAACTCATTAATGCTGCCAAAGGTTCGTCTAACTCTTACGCGATTAAAAAGAAAGACGAACTCGAACGTGTTGCTAAATCTAATCGATAAATATGTTCATTCATATAAAAACATAAAAATAAATGATCTATCTTTAAAACGAATTTTGTTATATGTATATATATATTCCCCATTTCTTTCGTTGAAGTTATTCATTAATATTATTAATGAATCACAAGAAAAAATCAAACGCACATTAATTAGAATTTAATTTTATTATATGAAAATGAAAAAATAAAATTTAAAATGATTCGGTTTAAGAAAAAAATATAAACAATGTTTAGAAATTTTGTGTATGGTTACATGTATCAAATGTGGTTGGTAGTTTATTCGATAATAGTGGTGCTGTGATGCAGTGTTACCACTACAGAAAATGTATCGTAATAATTCCGACATTGCTCGAATTGGATAGTCGCATAATTGGTTTTTATTTTAAACGGATCGTACGTGTACGATCATGTCAGGAGTACTGAAAAAGGTAAGACGTTTATATAATTAAATGTAATAGATAATACGTATTGAATAATAATTTTTTTATTTCCGAAATATGATCTTATCATCTCGTTCAAAACATAACCAAATCATTAATATATAATAGTATAATATAATAAATATTTATAATATTCACTGTTTGTTTTGCGATTCATTTTATTTGAACATGGTATCTATTTATTCGTAGACAACAGGATTAACGGGACTCGCTGTGTCCTCGAATCCTCGTTTAGAACTTCGTGTATTGTACGATAGAATTTTGCGACTTTCAAGTCATTTGCCGAAGGAATATATTTACAGAAAGTCTATTGAAAATTTGGCGAAAGAAAGAATCAATATCGTGGAACAGGTAATTTTTCACTTAACAATTATTTTGTTGTACTCTACATGAAAGATGTTTGAAATAGATTTTTATATCGAATTATTTAATATTACAGAATAATAATATTGCCGTTATAGAAGAAAAGATAAATCAAGGACAAGTAGAAGAATTAATAAACCATGCGAAAAATGAAATATTCTTGATACAAGACATAATTGAACAGCGACCGTGGGACAACTTGATGGAAAAAGCACCACTACATCAATGGACTTGGCCACCTTATAAATAATTTTAATTATTTTTAATATATTTGTAAATAGTATTGAATAAGCATATGCTTATCAAATTTTTGATGTAATCCAATTGTAGATTAAATTACGTATCTATATATCATATAGCCAACAATTGTATTCATTTGTAGAAGCTTTCCTAATATGAGATGAATATAGAGGTTAACTCTATATGATAATTGTAATTGGTTCACATTCGACTGACAATATTTCCGAGAAGTTGAACGACGAACGGAGAAAGTCAGAAAATTCGTTAATTCGAATGTTTGGTGGAAAAAAGTGGCGAAACGTTGAATGGCAACACCTACTAGATGGAACGGAGAAACAGTCACATGACACACTCGAATAGAAGCTACGTTGAAAGGAATGCAGCAAGGAAAAAGAAGAAAGGTAGGGGAAAGGACAATGTTATACGTTGCACAGTTAGAAGAAAAGGATGCAGATATGGTAGGCAGGTTGGTAGATAGATGAAACACGAGCAATGG
>NW_006263848.1:171373-176079 GCF_000469605.1 Apis dorsata | reverse complement strand
GGGGATTCGAGAGCCGCCGTTGCCGCCGCCACCGTCGCTCAGTTCCGATTTCGCGTCGCGTTCGAGGATAAGGACCGCGCGGATCGCACTCTCTTTCGAGTCGTCTAATCATCTGGACGCGGTGTGCAGTTCTACGGTTTCACACTTTATTTTCTTCTTCCTCTTTTTCCTTCTTTTTCCCTTTCTTTTTTCCCCCCTTCTGTCGTCACACTTTCCTCTTCCATCTCTCCTATCCTCTCATTCTTATTCCGCTTCTCATTCTTTTTTTCGTCGATACCTACTTTCTCATTCACTTCTCTACCCGATTTTCGTCCGGAATATAACATAACGTTCGCTATTGTGACACAGGTGCAGATATCAAAAGTACAATTACAGTATCGCGTAGTTAAGATATTTAAAATTAACGTTAGAAAGATGCGCGTGTGTTATAACACGCGTGAAACAAAAAACAAATCTCTAGAATAATAAATATCGATTAATCAAACATCGCATAATTTGATTTTTATGTTGTCTGCTGTCCATAACTCTATATCATCGTGTTAATTAAAACAAGTAAGTACGTACATAGATGTAAGTATAATAAGTAAAAAAATCGATATATCTAATAACATACATATTTATTTATTATAATCGATAATCGTAATCGATAAATTTTCAATTTCGATAGTATATATATATATATATCAAAAATTATCAATATTTGAAGTTCAAGCAATAACAAAAATCATAATATATAATAATCGTAAAAGGCAAATCTTTGAAGTGTTGTCTAATTAAAAGAATGAATTTTCTATGAATTTATGTTTAGATAGAAGATAGAAATTACAAGAGAAAAGATGTTTGTAATTTATAAAAAATATATAATCGAAATGGACGCTAACGAACGCAATAGAAGTTTCATCTCAACGGTAAATGTGTAGATTCTGAAACAAGAAACAATACTACGTGGAAAAAAGCGTGTTCCTGTTCCCGTTCCCGTTCCCGAAACACAATGCGCGTAATTTTGTTGATTGCGACGAAACGAAAGCGGTAGAGATATTAGTATCGCTCGAATGAACAGCGAAAACGGCCTCGCGGGAAATTCGCGTTCCTTTCGTTGTTTATTGATTTTCTCGAACGATTCTCGAATCGGTTCTCGTTGCAGAACAAATACAAAAGAAGTATCAAAAGAATTGGCGAAATCGGAAGAAGGTTAACGCGCCGTGACGTTGCCCCGTTAGATGCCTCTCGGTTGATGCGCTCCTACCGCCACTACCAGCTTTGTTTATACGGGTACTCTTGAATCATTCCTGCAACGCCATCTTTTCTCTTTTTGTTCTTATTTTGTTGATGGTATCAAGTTTAATATCGTTCAAGATCGCGAACGGCAGGATTCGAAATTCCGCGATGCAAGTAAATTCACCGTAAAGCAAGCGATCGATAAAGATAGATAAAAGTTTAGGTGCGATTCAAGTTTCACGGGAAAATCGATTCACCTCGGTGTAACGTTCCGCTGTTCGGTTTTCTTACCGGTTCACGTTACTGGATTCCATAGAACGAGATATAACTATCCGAGGATGACGACCGATTTTATTCACATGTTTTATGAAGGAAAAACGTTTTGAAAGCATATGTGATCAAAGCATAGAAAATTTGTATAAGATTCGATTTATGTGCACATACTACACTATGCTACTACTACGTTCTCGAATTTGTTCGTCCAGTCATAACATCTATTGTAACTATTGTAACTCTGAATCTGTGGCAACGCGTACATATTTTTATTAGTAATTTAATAAAATTAAAGAAAAGTTTTTGCTTCATAATTTCCAATTGACGAAAGAGTATCTCATCTGGGAATTGCGGATCGTAAATGAATAGTCGTTTTATCGTTGCCGTTTCCTTTAGAACACGGTTGACTTTTCACAACCAAAAAATTATCAGGTTTTGCGCGCTTTCTTTTCTTAGAAATCGTTCTTCCAACATGGACGGTTACGGATTTACTTTTCTGTTTTTATTCGATTCGAGTGGACGCGCTGTTTTCCCACCATTTTTATCCCAATCAATGTCTCGTTCATAGATTTCTTTTTTTTTTTAAAAACATTTCTTATACAGAGAATGATAGATTTAAAAGAATAGCATTCGAACGCGAAGCAAGATCGTTTTGGTGTTGGACGCATCGTTCCTCTTTTGCGCAAATACAGCTTTCACTTCTCGCTGGCTCTTGCCATTTGCCCTTCAGCGTCGAGGACGTCACTGTCTGCGTTGAATTATCGCGCTCCGCATAATATAATTCTTCGTCGAATATTGGAATAAGTAATAATTTTGATTATAAGTTGATAAAAATAGAATAAATTTTGTCTACTTTGGTTAAGATCAACAATAATTTTTCTTTCAAGAGAAATACGATTACTCAATGTTTTTTTTCGAGTCTACGAACTTGCAAAGAATCGGAGGTCCGTGCAATACGCGCAGGAAATTTCGCAACGAATGTTTCATCTCGCGAAAGAATTGTACGTATGGCTGCGTGATCGACCTGAATTTTCGGTGTCAGTTTCTTGGTAATGGACAGTCCAAGTATCGCAAAAAGAAGGTAATCAGACACGGAGAACGACGATAATGAAAGCGTTTGGATATTTTCGGAAAAATAGTTATCGCAAAAAGTAGCGGTTAATCGAAGAGATTCACGCACGGAACATTGAACAAACGATCGAATCGATCGATCGTATATGTACTTACATGGATTACGGATCGACGATTGTATTTACCTCCGCTCTGCGTCCAAAAACTTCCGAGCTATCTTTCATTCTTTCTCTCTTTCTCTGTCCCTCTACCTCCCTTCCTATTCCCTCCTTTCGTACTCTGGCATGCAACTAGCTCTCTCTTTACCGGTATAAGTAAGTATGTACCACATCGCTCGGTTGCCTCTACCATATAGATAAAGTATACGCACACACGCCGTTCCGTCCCTTCTCTTTTCTCCACCTTTCGCTCAATCGGTCTGCGAACCTTGCTACGTAGCTTTCCTTCCGCATACCAAAATTCCTGGGAAACGATGCTGAGAAAATAATTCCGAACGATGTAGTTTTTTTTCTCTTTCGCTAGCGTTCTTTCGCCCGTTCTTTCTTCGGCTGGTTCGTTCGCTCCGTCGAATCCGACGATCGACGAAGTTTTTGCGCTCTTACCAGCCAACACGCATGCGCACAGGTGCGAATGGAATAGGTGCGGCACACTGCACTTGCGCGACTGAGACTGACCTAGATGCCTCGCGAATAAAACACATCCGTATTTATTCTCGATATCCTACCGTTCTCACTTAACATTACCCTTTTCTCTTCCGATTTTTTCCGTTTTCTCCCTATAAATCATGATCTTTTCAAAATAATGCACGATCGAAATAATCGGGTTTTCATAGAGAAATTCTTTTGAATTTCGATACGAAAACGTTTATGCGGAAACGTGAGTTCGAACTAGGAGCGTAAAACGACAAGACTTACCAACGTCCGGCCAACTCAAACGATAACCGGTTATGCGTTTTGTTCGCTCTCTTTCCGTGGAACTCGCCTTCGTTCTTGGATAACGTTTCGGGCATTTGCTCTCGATCTTAAGATCGCGCAACTATCCCTCGTTTCGTGAGCAGAGCTAACGACCCACGGTTAATCGGCCTATCAGGAATCTATCTTTTGAGCAAACGAACGAATTTTATCGTATTCGAGTTTTCTTTCTTTCCTTCATCTTCGTAAGCTTACGTATTAGTTAGAAATATGGGGAAGAGAATGTTATCCGAAAAGATGGGCGAATCGATTCGTTCTTTCTTTCTCTTTGCGAATTCCTCGCGCGTAATGATCGAATTTCGGTCATGAAACACGTTCGCGGCTTCGAAAGCGAAGAGAGAACGCAGACGCGTACGGGCTGACAGTTATCGCGGCTTGTCCGCTCTCACCGGATATACCAGATCGAACTTGTCCGCGTTCTCCTAAGGGAAGACTTTCTTTTTCGCGCGTGGACCGCGACCTCGATCCGATTTCATCTCTCTCTCTCCTCTCTCCTCTCTCTCTCTCTCTCTCTCTACCTATCTCTCTACTTTCCACAAATTAGAGATAGATTAATATTATCATACGATCTCACGATAGTTGGAAAACATTTTTATCATCTCGAATATGGATCGCTGATGACTACCAATGAACGAACGAAGGTCAAAGAAGCGTGACGATCGACGGCGAAGCTTTCTCTTCGATATTGCGCAACGAGTTCGGGACGATTTATCCGCATTTCTCGTTACTGCATAAATTCGACCGCGATATACGAACTTGAATGCACGCGTAATCTATCGTTCGTTGGCCGGTCGATTTATTCGAACTCGAACCGATTCGAACCCGTTAGGCAAAACCGTTATCGTTGGTATCGAGCATGGTTGTTGCTCTTCGCTTTGCTCGATTCGCTTCCGCGGGCAACGAGCGTTTCCTTAGCGCCTTTCGCAACTGATCCCCTCGAATTCCCGTCTCGAAACGAAACTACTTTTATCTACTAGATCGTGNAAAATCGTTTTTTTTTTCTTTCCTTCTTCTCTTTTTTTTTTTTTTTACAGAAGATGGAGGATCGGTCGAGGTATCATCCGTAGTGATCGCGCAGGTGGGTTCGCGTCAAGATGGGCAACAATGGAAGCAGTTCTCGGGATCAACAGGTCGGATCCGTGTGCTCGAACGGGGTGGCCGTGGATGGAACGA
>NW_006263848.1:165624-171251 GCF_000469605.1 Apis dorsata | reverse complement strand
GTTCCGACAACGAGCTCGCGACCGAAGCGAGCGTCGAGAGTGATCGCCGTCGTATCCCGCCTCGATGCTCCCGACTCTCCGAGCATCATCACGGGAAGGGCAACACTCTTCAAAGAAGCATCAGCAATCCGGAATTCCAAGCGGAGTTGATTCGGGTCGCTAAAAAGGTACGCGATAAGTTGGACTCGAGCGGGTTGAAAATGGTGGACGGGTCGATACGCGACACCCGATACGATCGAAAACTGCCCGCTTCTCGACCGAGCGGTAATAATCGACGTAAACAAGTCGAACGTGGGAAGGAGAATCGGGAAGGCGGGGAGGAGGGATGCGCGCAGGAGCCAAGGTCGAGGGATCATTTCGCGAGACACGAGATGGAATCGCAACGGGATCAATTTCGGGATGAGAACTCGGATTCTGACGGTTCGAAGCTCGCCACGGTCGATCGATCGCGAGAACGGACGGGTAATTCCGTTTCGAACGAACGATCAGCAGCAGGAGGGGAAGGACAGGACGAGGCGTAAGTCGTTTCTTTTTCATCGCTTTTTTCCAGTCCACGAATTTTCTCACCTTCGTACTTATCGTATTTACTTACGGATCCCCGATTAGATTTGCTCCCATCACAGCGCAATCTGCAACTCCAAAAACTATGTTCTACTTCGGCATGAACGAACGTTTCCCGGACGAATCCCGCAACGACGAGGATCGAGACGCGATCACCACTCGAGAATTTCACGCCGTTGGAATATTCAAGCACTCGGATCGGGACCGCGATCGTGGAGACGGCAGAACTTCCATGGACGGGATTCTCGACGACGCGGACGAGGATAACGTGAGTTGTTCATCTGTTATCTTCCGTTTCGACTCAATCGATGGATTCCCTTCGTTTTCAGGAGAAAAACGTTGTGGAGAATATTTCGTTGAAGTTGCGGCCAACTCTGCCGAAAAAGCAGTTGGAAATCCCGCGATTCTCGCCATCCGCTGCCTGGAGATTACTCTCTACGTTGGAAACTCCGGGTCCGAGTATGAGCACTGCCAGCGAAGAAATGCCGGTTTGAAACCTCTTTCCTCTCTCTATCTATCTATTTATCTATTTATTTATCTATTATCGGGTTGTTCGGGAAATAATTTCGTTTTTTCANCACGAGTGTCGCTAGTCGAACGTTTATCCAGCCAACTTCATTCTAAAGTAGAAATTATTGGATTGTTCGGAAAATAATTTCGTTTTTTCGCACGAGTGTCGCTAGTCGAACGTTTATCCAGCCAACTTCATTCTAAAGTAGAAATTATTGGATTGTTCGGAAAATAATTTCGTTTTTTCGCACGAGTGTCGCTAGTCGAACGTTTATCCAGCCAACTTCATTCTAAAGTAGAAATTATTGGATCGTTCAGAAAATAATTTCGTTTTTTCGCACGAGTGTCGCTAGTTGAACTAGTTTATCCAGCTAACTTCATTCTAAAGTAGAAATTGGATTGTTCGGAAAGTAATTTCGTTTTTTCGCACGAGTGTCGCTAGCTGAACTAGTTTATCCAGCTAACTTCGTTCTAAATCATATTATTATGATATTTTGACATTTCATGATTTATTTATAAGAAAAATTCGTTTGCGAAAATTCGATTCTGTGCGCGATTGTGTTTTTCGTGTGCGATAACAAAGATGCAAGACCAAAAGGAGCATTTTCGGCATATTTTACTTTTTTATCACCGAAAAGAGTGCAACTTCATAATGCAAGAAAAAATTTACGCGAAATCTATGCAGAAAGTATATTAATAGTGCATCAATATCAAAGTTAGTTTTCAAAATTTCGTTCCGACATTAAAGATACGCCACGTTCTAGAACATCAATCGAAGACCTGATGAAGACAAAATAGAGACACCGATTAAAACAAATCGACAAATAAAAATTCGTGAAAACGAAATTATTTTCCGAACAACCCAATATCTATCTATCTTTCTTTATACTCTTCCTTCTTCCTTGATATGATCAAATCCTATCCACGATGAATCGATCCGTTACAGGTGATGTTCGAGGAACGGATAGAGCGACTCTCGAGACCGCCTCCACTTTTCCCACTCTCGTTGGGAGCGCGGAGCTGGCACGACAAATCTGGTGATTCTGGGATATCGGGGGATGCCGGGGCCGGTAACGAAGACTCTTTCGACGTGAGTACGATCAACAGGGCGAAGACTACGGTGACCAGGCCGACTTGGACGCCGCAGCAAGACTTGGGAGAGGAATCGAGTAGCGACGCGGGCGTCGATTCCCCCCCTCCCCTATCCACGCCAATGAAGTATCGTTCCCCGCGGGGCCACGTGTTCTCCCTTTCGTTGCCCAGGGACGAAGCGAGAGCCTCGATGTGCCTCTGCCCGCCGGAGACCAAGACCAGGGACGCGTTCGCCTTCAACTCCCTTCAAAAGTTGAAACGATCCGTGTCCGGGGCGTTCGGAATTGGGTCGCACGATCACACCACTCACAGGAAATATAATAATACCCTCGACGACAATTGGCTTTTGTCGACCAGTGCGCCCACTTCCCTCCAACATCCTCGTCTTCGCCTCGACACCGCTCCTCCAATCTCTCCCACCGTTTGTCACCCGTTCTCCCATCGACGCGTTTCCGCCGCGTGCCCGTGCGACAGCGAGAACGAGGATAACGACGGCGACGACGACGATGACGAAGACGACGTCGAAGATGACGATGACGACGAGGACGAAGACGAAGACGAGGAGGACGATCGCGATGACGACCATGACGACGACCACGACGAGAATGTCGCGCGCGATCGCGAGTCGTCGAAGAAGAGGCGAGACGACGAAGACAAAGCGAAGGAAAACGATTTCCCAGTAATCATGAAACCTCCGTCGTTCTCGTACTTGACGCCCGGCGGTCACGTTATGTATCTACCGGAAACGAATGAAACGGAACATCGAGTGCAAAATTTGAACGGTAGAAAGATCGGGGAAGAAGGTAGCGTAACGAGGCGGAAATTAAATAACGGGGAATCGATCGAACGCGAGATTGCCTCTTTCCGATTGAACTCGTGCAAGAATGTTGGTCGAAGCAAGAGCGATAAAGAAGATGGAAGTGAGAGGAAGGAGCGGGGCGAAGAGGCGAAGAGGCGTAAGGAGAAACGCAGGGACGAGATCGAGAATGTTTCGAATCGACGACGCGACGACAAAAGTTTGAAGAACCATCGTATGGACGAGAACGGTTGCAGGGAACGGAACGAATTCTCCACTTGTCCCGAACCACCGAAACAAAGGAGAACGTTTTCACCGCCATCTACCAACGATCATCCGTCATCGCAGATCCCATGGATGTGCGACGCGAATGAAACGAAGTCGCAACGAAAGAGCAATTCGCGGGGCAAAAGATTCACGTTTCAATCGACGGTGAGGCAGATAGAGAGGCGACGGTTGGCGGAAAAATTGTCGAGGGAGGCCGAGGCGAAGGAGCGTCAAAGGAAAGGTGAACTGGAGGCGATGCGAAAAGTGGAGGAAGAGTTTCAACGAAAACGCGCGAAGGAAAAAGCGAGTATCAGACAACAGTTGCGTCTGTTCAAAGAAATGGAAGAGAATTTCAAGTACGTATATTCCCACTGATCCAAATACACTATACGTTTTCTATACTTATTTCGCGCTGTAACTCGATATCTCGTCCTCATAGTAGCTTGCCAACGCCGCCGGATTGGGACGGTTCGCAGTTGTCTCGCGCGGATCCGGACGGTGCCCCTTCCTCCACCGCATCCTCCCCCACTTCGTTGCCTAATGGGAACCCGCCGATGATCACGAGCACCGTCGGTAAACGCGGTGACACGGAACCGGCCAAGCAACCTCGTTCCGATTCCAAAGGCTATCGTCCAAAGTATTACGATTGGCCACCGGATAGCGCCAATCATTCGGATCACAAGCAAACCACCGTTCATCCCAAGATCGTTTGCGATATTCCCAAAAGCTCGCCCGTTTTCGTCCACGCGAATCTTCATCCTGGCAAGCCACCTGTCGTGTCCAATTCCACTCCAAAATCGGATAATTATAGGTGAGCTTGAATTTCTCGCCTATTATTGTGCAACAGCGTCTGAAATTAATATTTATCTTTTCTTTTTTCTCTTCGTTCTCGAATTTTTTTCTCGATAGGAAAGATTTCGCGCACGGTACAATGGTAACCAGAACTTCTTTCGCGAGTAGCGATAGCGAACTTTCGCAACCAAACACGAGGCCGCACTCCAGGGAGAACGGGATCAAGATAAAATCTCATCGGCCTAGGTAAGCTCCCAGAGATAAAATCCCAGAAAATTGTAAATGTACACCGAGACCGATTTCTATTCCATCCTGTCGTTCACGCTTGTAATTCCGTAATTTGTTTCCGCTTCGCGATCGCTGATCGTCGCTTATATATCTATTTTTCATTTCGTGCAGGTTTTAATCCGGGCATGTCGTAGAAATGTTAATCCTAACGCCTCTAGTCATCTAACAACGCTTCATTTTAAAGCTAAGTTAATCGTGCATGGATACCACCTCGATACCATGAGAATTCAGCGAATTGACAATTCGTTTCGAAAAGGAAAGAGAAAGAGATACATTTCGCGTTTTCGCGTTTTTTCGATGAAAAAAAAGAACGAAAAATGCTTAAACCTTAACGTGAACACGAATCGTCGAATCGCAATTCCTTCAACTCCTATATCCCAAGAGACAAGCGTGGAACGAAGACGAACAACGAACGAACGTTGAACGAACAGGTCCACCAGTCCTGCACGAAGCGCGGACATAGCGACATCTAAGGAAGATTTGTCCCAGCTGATCGAACCAACCGAACATCCGAAGAATCCTACTGCGCACCAACTTACATCGATAAGTGGATTACAACCGTTCACGAAACGAAAAACGTATAGGCCAATTTTTTATAATCCTTGCCCAACTCCACCCATTCCGAGTTAATTTTTTTCTCGAAAAATTTCAACTCCCTCTTTTGTATCGCGAAAATTATTCTTTCTCCTACTATCATTTTATATATACGTTATATTATTGTTATTATATATATGTATATAACATGGTGTATATATGTATGTAATATAATAAAATAAAATTAATATCTTGTTTTCCATTCGATCATTACGTTTTTCCTATTTATCTATTCGCCGCGTTCTCGACTCGGGCAAAAATTCTCGAATACGAATTCTTGCCAATTCATTGCGCATGCGCATTAAATTCGGTAATGGTGGATCCACGGTGTTCTAATCGACGCGTGAATCGTTTACATTTTCTATTCCGATGGATAATTACGATAAAATAAAATCGCTCAATAGCGATGAAACGAATCGTCAACGTATAAGTGCGTGTTCGTCGAGCAGGGAATCTAAAATTACCCGTAGAACCATACTATCGAGCACCCTCGTGTACGTACACACGTATAATATTTCGTTCTATCATTTCTCATTTTTTTCTCATTTCTCTTTCTCCTTTTATTTTTTCTATACCAAAGGCGCAACGAATTCGAATCTTTGATTTCCGAGAGTAGTGACGAGGAAGAGGAAACAATGGTTAACGAGCTGATGCCACGACAGAAAACCGATAAAGACACGAATATGTCAAATTCCAAATTACCCGAAACAAATTTGTGCGAGGACAT
>NW_006263848.1:159524-164422 GCF_000469605.1 Apis dorsata | reverse complement strand
TTTTTTTTTTTCATATATCGCCGATTTTTAATTACATTCATACACGTTTGCGTAATCGATCCACAGTGAATCACGTGCGACACACTTTGCCCGAACTGCTCACGCGAATGGCAGAGAAAGATATGCGGGAACATCTTCCACGTTCGGTAACCGGTTGCAATATGTTATATCTGCCAAACATTGGCTACGTATTGGCGATAAACAAATGGGATCCAACCCCACCCGAGGACGTTACTTTTCCAAATTTGGAATTCAAATTCAGCATCAATCGGGTTCATTATTATAAAAGCCCTTCGGCGAGAGGTCGGTAAATTTTCCATTTCCATCTCGAAGAAAGGTATCTTTATTCGTTCGTTTATTGTTCGATATATATATTATCGTTCGATCGATTGTTTCAGAGTTGGATGAGAGCGTGGGTGACATTATATTGAAAATAGCCGTTCGACAAAATCACATCGTGCAAAAGTTGATACGTTATACGAAGAAACACATGGGGACGATTTTAAACGCGATTCAACTCTGTGCCGAGTTAGACACGTAAGCATCCATTGGAAGAATTCGTTCGAAGATAAAATGTCAAATTAATATTAAACGATCGAAACGATTATAGTTTACTGGCGTTCTACAAAGTGGCGCGTGATTATAATTACACCAAACCGAACGTAACGAAGTCGAAGATCATAGACGTGGTCGAAGGGCGACACCCATTGATGGAATGCGCGACAACATTCGTGCCGAACGATATACGTTCCGGGAACGGGAAGAGTTTGATCAAAGTTATAACGGGGCCAAATTCTTGCGGCAAGAGTGTATATCTAAAGCAGATTGGCCTTATAGTGTTCATGGCTCACATAGGTTGTTACGTTCCTGCAAGATCCGCGACGATAGGCACGATTTCTCGTATCTTGACTCAAATGTCGAACACGGAAAGTATCGGGTTGAACGCGAGCTCGTTTCTACAGAATCTTCGACAGGTAGAGAAATATCTCTATTCTTTCGAAACGAAGGGAAAAGGATCGAAACGAAGATACGAATTTCAGATCAACGTGGCTTTACACGCGTCCACCTCGGATTCGATCGTGATAACGGACGAATTGGACAGAGGAACGTCCGAAATGAGCGGATTATCGTTGGTAGCGGCTATACTAAACACATTCGCTGAAAGAGATTCGGATTGTCCTCACGTATTTGCTGCGACGCATGCGTATGGCGTACTTGCACTACTTCCCCAAATTTCTTTAATTGAAATTCAAGTAAGAATGACGAATCTCGACAATTGCTTCGTTAAAAGTATAGAGTAATTTCTCTTTCTCTCTCTCTCCCTTTCTTTCTCCATTTCCTTTTTATCGTACAGACATTTGAATACACGATCGACGAAGATGAATCGTTGGCGTTCCTCTACCGATTGACTAACGGTAGTACAACACGCAGTTTTGCACATTACGTGGCGAGACTCGCCGAATTGGACGAAGATATCGTTAAACGAGGATTAGAGGTATTTTATTCACTATTCCACGATATACGAAACGTGTAACGATAGAATTGATTTGATCGTTAGATATTTGAGAAGATGAAACGACACGAATTAGCATCCAGTATATATAATCATCACGATAGGTAAAATAGTTTATGATAAAATTCTTACATTTCGCGGAATCGCGGAAAAATCGATGGTTACGAGTTTGTTTTCAGGTTGAAAAGAATCGCCGAGCGACTCGAAACATGGAAAGACTTGGATTTGGATGAATTGAAAACGTTAGTTCGACAAGCCGTGTTTCCACAATAATTGTATAATTCAAAATGATTAAAATATCAAAAAATCATACGTCTATTACGTTTATTATATTATAAAACGATAAATGATCGATTCAAAAAAATTAATTGTATTTATATCAATCAATTAAAGTTCAATCCTCTTAGTGTTTTTTCAATTTCATAATTTGATTTTTATTTCATCTAGTTTTATCGTATACGTATGTTGTAACGTGTTGAAATATGGCCGGTAATTGCGAAAACGGCCCATAGATGGGAGAACGATGCAATTGATCGAAGAGAAGAAGACGCATCGTGACAGATGTCGCGACGATAGCAGTCGACCGAAAGTTGGCGCTCGCAGTCTTTCCGTTATTAATAACGGACACTGGCAGTATCCCGGCACAAAATCCCGGAAACATCTCGTTCGTGAAATTCAACGAATCTCCGAATGTAATTTCGAATCGTTGTGTCTTCGTTTTGGTGTACTTTCAAATTCGTGGAAAGAGAGTGTGCCGTCTCGTGGATTACACGTCGTATCATTTTAACGAGAATTCGCGAAAACGGGCGTGCCTTGGACAATCGGCGACGTCCCTGACGTGAAAATACACAACGGCGAGAAGTGGTGGACAACGACAGCAAGACATCGATTGCGGTTAACATTGCGACAAAAAGGACTAACAGTCCATAGAGGCGATAAAGCAGAAGAACAAAGAAAAGGGAAACGAGGAAAATAGAACCGAACGGCAATAGTAACAGCAGCAGTGGTAACAACGGTGACGGGAAGGGAAAAGTACAAGCTACAACGGTGGAGAGGAACGCGATACAGCCGCGTGATTTTGAACGCGAATACAGACGTAACTGTCAACGGTCAGATTTGAAAGTCTCGCAAATTGCAGGGTCCTCGTAAGGCTTCCCTCGCTAGAATCGTTGTATTTTCGTCACGTCAACATCGTTAACGTCGTGTCATATTGTCGCCGTCTTTGTCGTCGTCGTCGTCGTCGTCGTCGTCTACGTTGTCGTCGTGTTCGATCCGGTGAAAAACCGGTCGTCTTATAATATTAACCACGGTGTGAGAACGCGACTAAATGACCATGGACCTCCGCATGTACAACATCGAGACCGGCTACAGTATAAATATCAAAAGGACGGACGGTGAGTAACGTATCTCGTGGAAGTATTTTTAGACATATTCAGACAGCCGATCGCGTGCGCAAAGCTTCGCGGCTAGTGCCAACGAAAATCGAACACGATTGCGAGGAGATATCTCTTCGATCAATCGGTCTGACTTTTCAGCTTTTTTTCAATGTCAATCGATATACGGAGTAGTTGTATCTCTCTCATTATGACAATGTTAATCAATTTGGCGTAAGATTTAATCGAACACCGATGCATCACGAATTAAACAGGTCGATCATTACCATTCTCGTGAAAACGCGAGAATAATCGTAAATACTACGTTGTATAATGTATTATGTATTTCCCCTGAATCGAGCAAACGAACAGAGCACATCCTACTCCTATCGGACCACGCAGCCGCTGCACGTTGCGTGTACAGCCGCATCCTTGAATCGACGAATTATTCGAATATAAATATGTAGTGGACATCGCGATATACGCGCTAAATGTGAAGAATTGATCGAATAATCTTGATATGACGAGTCAAGGAATCGAAATGCAAAATACCGGCATTATATCGATATTTTTCGATATAAATTCATATTTATAAAAATAAAACTATAAAAATGCAGAATTAATCTAATATATGCATACGTCTATACGAAAATATCAATTAATAAGTAATTATTGTTGATTAAGTGAACTTTTGTTTGAAATTTTTAAAATATTTTTCTATTAATACGATTTCGTAGATATAATGCCGGAAATATGAAAGAGAAATAAAATTTTCATTTCTATACGTAACAAAATTCCATTGTTTTCGATAACTTCACTCGTGGGATTTGTGGACAATTGCTTCGATACATATTTATAAGTATACATACAAGCATTGATCATATTTGATCAAGTTACAAGTCGTGCAAAGTTTCGCAGAAATTATTATACAGGGGAAAAATGAAAGTCGGAAAAAATATTGGGGAATTATTTCGATTCGATGTATGTATTAGATAGTTTCGATTAAATTTTATCGTCGTAATATCATTATTAAAATACTGGTATCAAATCTCTGGTACTCAGTTGTCCTTGCATTTCGATACTAACCTTTTCACGTGCCATATTTGTTTTCTTTCTTTCCTTATTTAAGCTCGACCCGCGTGTATCAGTAGAGAAATTCCATACACGGATACTTAAAGTACGTAGCGGGGAGGACAATATTGGACATTATCATTCCTTAAGTTTTTATTCGTTCTTCGTTTTTGTTATTCGTTATTCACTTATCGATCTACAGTCGACGACAGGTAAGCGAAGGAAACAAGCTACAAGCGAAGGAGGGAATTAAACGCAAATAGGGAATAAGAAAAAACGTCATCTCAACGACCGTCAAATAATTTTTTAATTTTTATCGTAAAATTATTTATATTTATATATAAGAAGATTTGAAACAACGATAAATATTTATCGTATATTAATTTTAAAGGGAAAATTATTCGAACCTCGAGTAAATCTATAACGTATATGTCAATGTTTTTTTTCGATCAGATAGAAATTTTGTGCAGATAGATTTATTAATCGACGAATGTGCGTCGCATTGTTGTCGCGTCTCGCCGGTGCGACACACCACGCGGTACTTTTCTACCAATTCGCTGTCGCCTTTTTGCTGGGCGTGCAATAAGGAACGAAGGTTCGATTCGGTCGAAAGATGAACGGATAAATATCCTTTCACCGTGCGTTTCTCGCGCTCGACGCGTGCAACGAGACCAGAACGAGAGCTACCATCGTCGGCAACACCTCATTCGAGTCATTAATCGCGTCCCTCTTACGCGCTCTAAATGTTACACGACCCTAGAAATATCTTTGGAAAATTTTCGTCCAACCTTTTTCGGTTCATCTTTGCCGATTCGCGCGTAAATCCGAGAAAAGGAGGCGCTATCTAACGAGTAGCACGCGAACACTCGGCTTCTTTTTCTCAATCGATCCAGCTCGTGTTTCGGGCCAAGAAGAAATCGAGAGGAAGCAATTCTATTTGC
>NW_006263848.1:157031-159165 GCF_000469605.1 Apis dorsata | reverse complement strand
CGATGCGGCGCGGCACGGCGTGGCGCGGTCGAATGACTCAGACCGTTCGCCAAGAAAGGAGACAGCACCGATGTTCGCGATTTTCATTTCACGTTTTTCGTTACTTTACTCTTGTTCCAATAACTCGATCCGTCAACAGTTGTCCCTATATGCATCGCGGATCGATGGTTATCTAATCTTAAACTCGGTAATAACATTTACAGCTTACGCTCGTCCATATAAATAGAAATACTTTCTATTGTTCTATCCGCTACGATCGAAGGGCAGTTTCGAATCGATTAACGAAACGAATATCCGATTATCGTTCGAAATTCTCTCGTCACCATCATCTTGTAAAGTAACGCGATTACGAATGTTTCTTCTTCTTCCTTTATGTCACTTCCTTTATTTATGTATTTATTTCTTTTTCGAAACGATGCGGTTCGAAGCAAATCCGTTACTCGTACGTAACGCAATGTAACGCAACGCAACGCGGGGCGACGCAACAAGTGGGCAAATCCCCTCTCCTCCCTTCCTGATGGCGCGATCCACCATCCATCGATGGGAATCGTTCGCATTTCGCGGTCCACAGTCAAATCGCTGCGAAAGAATCGAGTTGTTTCTCGCTCGTTCTTGTTGCCGTTTCGATCGAAAATCGAAATGGAAAGCGGTGTAGGGACGCGTGGTCGATTCGCGACGGGGGACGACGGTTTGTACCAAGCCGTGCACGTGGGCGCTGCATCCTTATAAGGACGCCCGTCGCGAGATTCTTACTTCGGCGAGCCATACCTTTTATCCAATCTTACGTCATCTACGTTTCCTCGCCCCGATATCTTCCCGATAAACCTTCGAATATCTTTTCGACGGAATAATTGGGATAAAAGTCTCCCCTTTCGATATCCACCATCCAAGATCGAAGGCACGCTTCTCGCTATCTCGCTTTTTCCAACGATCGATTCGAACACGGTTTAAATTTCATTCAGATGGGAGTTTCTAAATTTCGCTTTAATTTTAATTGCTGCTGCGAATTGTTTACAAATATATCATTATACGAATGGAAAGAAAATGGATGGATAAAAAAGTTTGCGATTAATTTGTTTCAGGTCGTGTTCATTCGGCAGTGGTTTCGGGTATTAATTGGGAACAACGCACCGTTACCGTAGAATGGTTCGAGAGAGGAGAGACGAAAGGAAAAGAGGTATATATATTATACGGTATATTCGTAAAGTCGAAAAGCAAAGGATAGAAAATTCATAATTCGAAATTCGTCTCGATTTTAGGTCGAGATAGATGCGATCATCGCGTTGAATCCCGACCTGACCAATCAGAAAACCATAGAATCACCCGCTCAGATGAACAATCACACGTTGATATCTTCCAGGGCACGGGTACGTATCTCACGATCGTTCGATCGCTCGATCGCTCGATCGCCTCCTCTCCTTAAGAAACGTCGCGCGGCAACGTTGGACGAACGAATAGGTAAAAAAAAGTGTAGAAGAAGGAAAGAAAGAAAAGGAAAAAAAGAGAAGAAAAAGATCGTAACGCGAATTCTCCGTCGAGCCGTTACGCGATATCTACGCTTTAGCCCCGCCTCTTCGCGTTTTTTCTTTCCGCGATCGATCTCGAAATCGCGCGTGTACGTAGTTTTTTCATACCATTCCNTTCGTTGTGCGCGTGAGAGAGAGAGAGAGAGAGAGAGAGAGCGAAACGGATCATCGCCGATCGAGCGGCCTCTCGTCGTTCCTGCTATTAACACGATTACATCTTTTTTCCTCCATGGACGCTGCTCATTATCACGGATTTGGGCCTGCGATGGATCATCTCACCGATCTCGGGCCTCCCCCGTCCGAAACCGATCGAATCCCAATACGCATCGCCGTCTCATCGCCCGCCCCGCGTCTCCGCAATCTGTCTCCACCCACGGCGCCACCCCTCTCTATTCGACGATCTCGCGAACGCGATCGCGACTCCTCCCTCTCCCCCCCCCGAGATATACTCGAAATTGTTCTCGTCACGCCGCGAAAAAAAAAACCGCACCATTCCATTCCGAACGAACGGAAACGCAGGATTCTTCGGACGAGGAAGACGAGGGGGTGGACGAGTCGGAAAACCAAGAGGAGGGCCCCCTTGGACGGCACAGCGGTCACACCGCAAG
>NW_006263848.1:156012-156871 GCF_000469605.1 Apis dorsata | reverse complement strand
CCTTGCTTTTTCCTCTTTCTCCTCCGCTTCCATCCGTAACCGCAACCATTATTCCTCTTTCCTTCTCTTACACGTGTGTATATAACATTATACCCTATATATACGCTTTGTCACTTTGTCACTTTGCCTCGAAGTAATCGATGCCACTCCGCACGTAATATTCGTCGCGCCACCACTTTCAACGCGGCTTTAATCGACNACGAAAAATCTCGCGACATTTCTCTAGATTTCGATTCGTTGATCTTTCACTATTATATCATTATCATTATTATTACTGTTGTTTATTGTTATTGTTATTATTCGGTCAACGTGTTATTTATTTATTTATATATATATATATATATATTTATTTATTTTTAAGCATCATTGGATTATTAAGAGCACCGTTTTAGCTTTTATTATTTTTTTTTTTTATTGCTCGAAAATAAAATTCGAAAATAAAAATCTTACGATAACACGTTTCCTGTTTCTTCTTTTTTCAGCATTCGATCAAGCCATCGATTCCAGTGAAAGGTATGTCGTGCGGCGAGCAAAACGATGTTAACAGTTACGATGCCTTCCAATCATCTTTTTTTCCCTCACGTTTGGGGATAGATTCGTGGGAAAAAAAAGAAAGAAAAAAAACAATGAACAAGATACAATTGCACAGATATATACGTTTATACGCGTATCGATCCCGAACACGTTGAATTTCGATGGGCCGCCGTCCACGCGCGCCCCGTCCGTCCAATCGCGAATCATCGATTTTTCCAACGAATGGCGAATCAAGTACACTCCGTCCACCGTCGATGTGTACGCCAACCGGCCACCGTGGTGCTAGTGTTCACGCTCTAAACTATCGACGCTCTTGCGCCGTATG
>NW_006263848.1:155497-155817 GCF_000469605.1 Apis dorsata | reverse complement strand
CTCCCTCTCCGCTTCCATTTTCCCCATTTTTTCCTCCCGAATTCGCGAAATGAGATTCGACCGTTTGGCCTTCTGTTTCGGGAGAAAGAACAAGATCGACGACGTGGGCGAGGAGGGAAATATCGGGGAATGGGTTGAAACCCTCTCGGAACGAGTCCTCTCCTCGGAGCAGGGTAAATAAAGACGCGACGACGAGTGATAAGAAAAGAATTCGAGTTGGTCGTAATTTCACCGATTAAATAATTTCTTGGGTTGCCCCCCTCCAGAGATCTTGATCAGATCCCGCGACTGATCAGGCATAATTTGCAGCGGGTTTCAAC
>NW_006263848.1:152976-154981 GCF_000469605.1 Apis dorsata | reverse complement strand
CGCCGTTTTCCGTTTCACGCAGGGAGTATCAGAACAGCATCGAGTTCAGGCCGCTACGGGAGTCGGACGTGGTGGAGGATCATCAAATCACCGTGTGCGTGAGGAAGCGCCCCCTGAACAAGAAGGAGATAGCGCGGAAAGAGGTGGACGTGATCAGCGTGCCCAGCAAGGATCAGATGGTGGTACACGAGCCGAAGGCCAAAGTCGATCTCACCAAATATTTGGAGAATCAAATTTTCCGTTTCGACTACGCGTTCGACGAGACGTGCAACAACGAGATCGTGTACAAGTACACGGCGAAGCCTCTGGTCCAGACCATCTTCGAGGGCGGGATGGCCACCTGCTTCGCGTACGGTCAAACGGGAAGCGGGAAGACCCATACGATGGGCGGTGATTTCAACGGGAAAACTCAGGATTGCAAGAAAGGTATATACGCGATGGTCGCCAACGACGTGTTCAAATGCCTCAAATTGTCCAAATATCGCTCCCTCAATCTCATCATTTCCGCGAGTTTCTTCGAGATTTATTCGGGCAAAGTGTTCGACTTATTGGCGGACAAGGAAAAACTTCGCGTTTTGGAGGATGGGAAACAACAGGTAAGCCTCTTCTTCTCATTTCTGTTTCTATCTATTTCTCATTCCTTCCTCTTCTTTCTTATATTATATATATATATATATAGATATAGATATAGATATAGATATAGATATAGATGTATAACCTCCACTCTCGTTTCAGGTGCAGATTGTCGGATTGACGGAGAAGGTGGTGGAATCGTGCGAGGAAGTATTGAAATTGATACAGCACGGGAACAGCGCGAGGACCAGCGGGCAGACAAGCGCCAATTCCAACTCGTCCCGGTCGCACGCCGTGTTTCAAATCATAGCCCGTACGCCGGCCACCCATAAAGTTCATGGAAAATTCTCGTTGATCGATCTTGCCGGAAACGAGAGGGGAGCCGACACGTCATCCGCCAACAGACAAACTCGTAAGTGGTTGACCTTACGTTACCTTGACGTACGTATAAAAGCCTGTGACTACGGTGAATCCTCGTTTCCAGGAATGGAAGGTGCAGAGATCAACAAGTCACTGTTGGCTTTAAAAGAATGCATTCGAGCGTTGGGCCGCAAAGGAACGCATTTACCGTTCAGGGCTAGCAAGTTGACGCAAGTGTTAAGGGACAGCTTCATCGGTGAAAAATCGAAAACTTGCATGGTAAGAGAAATCAGAAATGTAATATTCGTGAAATTTCGAACAATCGAGTGAAAAATTTCATTCGTCGTAGATCGCCATGATCAGCCCGGGAATGAGTTCCTGCGAGCATTCGTTGAACACACTTAGATACGCGGATCGAGTGAAGGAGTTGGCCGCCACCGATCCGACCGAAGTGAAAATTTCCTCGACGGACGACGAACGGGAATTAAAAATCGAGGCACAGTCGAACAACGTGCTGTCTGACAGCGACTTGGCTCAACTACGATCCCTTAACGTAAATATTTGAAACCGTAAACCTTCTCTGTAAACGTTTGTTCATTTATCGCGCGATCTCGGTCGATAAGATCGATAAGATACTCAATTTTTACCAGGAGAGCGAAATATCCCAAGATCTTTACACGTTTCACGAGGCTGTATCCGCGTTGCAAATGCTTGAGGAGGAAGTCTTGGATACGCACAAAATGGTTATGGATCAAACGACCAGATTTCTCAATGATGCACACAGTGTGTTCAGTGTGACTCACGAAGTAGACTATGACCAAGAAGGTAAGACGGTTAAGCAGCATTTGCCAATTCACGCCAATTCCAAATCCCCTTGTATTCTATACATACCCCTCGATATCCTGCTCGCTCGTGTATTTCGCGTATGCACGCATACATGCATGTACCTACGCATCTATGCACAATGAATCGATATATTCGTATTTCTTTTTCATCTCCCGTCTCGTTTCGACATGCATCAGATATATATACGTATCTCTTTCGCACGCGTACGTAATCGTTCCACTCTACT
>NW_006263848.1:151426-152923 GCF_000469605.1 Apis dorsata | reverse complement strand
CCCCCCATTTCGAATTTCTCTCTTTTTCGTTTTCACACAATGGACTCCCTCTTTTCGATGACACGGTCGAAAACGCATGCCTCGACATCGATTCGATGGGAGCTACTACTACTACTACTACTATTACTACTACTACACTACTACTACTATTACTAGTACTACTACTACTACATCTTCCTATTTTCCGGTTCATATCGGCAATCGAAAAAGATAACGTCGTTCTTCGAGACAAAAACTTAGTACGATTCGACGACGAGAAGCAAAAAAAAAAAAAAAAAAAAAAAAAAAAGCGTCAAGTTTTATTGTGTATGTGGAATTTTGCGACAGATTCACGCGGTAAAGATAAGGCAAAGGCAAGTCGTCAGTTAGAATCGAACTTAGAAGGAAGGACAACAACAACAACAACAACAACGACAACGACGACGATGACAACGACAGCAACATCAACTACGACGCCGACGATGACAACGAGTTCGAGCACGATGGCTGTGTCGATAAGTGACGATAACGATATCGTTTCGAGTAATAATGACCGATGGTCCAACGTGAATATCGATAGGAAAATAAAGAATTCGTTAAAATCACCATGGCGGGACGAAATGGAATGTGAAAGTGACGTAAATTTTTGCGATAGATATCACGAATCACCGAACGTTTTCGAATTGGTTCGCGTCGAGGATATCGCGGCGGATCGTATTATTCGTCCAAAGAGATTATCGCGCATCGAAAATATTTGGAGGACTAACGATTTGTCTGGAAACGTGAGCGAGAGAGGAAACCCGTATTGTCGGATGGATAACCGTGCGCAGCGATTTAAACGAGCCACAAGCAGTGGGAAAAAGTATCATTGGTCCGGAACTTTCAACGATCGCGCGAAAAGATTCTCATCCGTCGATAACGGAATATTCACCTATGCGAAAACTCGTCGTTTCTCTAGCAACGATCGCGACATCATTGCCACGGATTCGAATTACGATTACAATTTGGATGGGTTCGATGACGAGAAGACCGTCAAGAAGAAATTGTTTCGCTGCGATAAATTCAACTTTACCGACGAAAGAAGCAGCGCGAGACATTTGCTCGATCGTCGATCGTCATTAGATTTTTTCGAAGAAAGATTTAACATACCGCGTGGAGAAGAGGGAAATCATCGTCATCGTGGTCATGGTTCTCATCGACGAAACGGAACGATCGAACAACGAGGGAACGAGAAAAGTGAAGAGATCTTCGACTCGGCGAGCTCCTCCGACCGCGTCGATAACTACGATCCCGATCAATCCACCATTATCGATCGATATAAACTCACCCTCTCCACCGTGTACGTTCGTAAACATCGTTGGACATCGATCAACGATCAATCCAAAATCATAGTTTGCAATTTTGTGTCATTTTTCAAAGATATTATTCTTTTTACTTTTTTACCCAGCCTGTACATAGCAATTTTTATTTACGCGAACAGAACGGAGGAGGGATAAGTTTTCGATAACGCGTTCTTCC
>NW_006263848.1:150341-151253 GCF_000469605.1 Apis dorsata | reverse complement strand
TTTTTTTTTTTTTTTTTTTTTTTATTATTCCTTTTCTCATCGTTTCCTTTTTACATTATATTTTTTTTTTCCTTCTCCTCTTTGCCCTTTCTATTGATATCTTTCTATCGATAATATAATAATTTTTATATTTTGACATCAAATCTTTAGCGTTACAAAAATAAAATAGACAAAGCGAGCAACAGATCGCACAATGTTTTGCGGATTTCTATTGATATACGATTTTTTTTTTTTTTATTTTTAATTTCGACGATAATTACAAATGTAAAAACTAACCGATATATACACGCGATAATTGAATAATTTCATTAAAATTTATTTAACGAATGAAAATTTTCCGAATATATGTACTATTTTTTTATTATTATTATTATTATTATTATTATTATTATTATTATTATTATTATTATATGTATATAATTTTTTTCCATTAATCGAAACAGTGTAATCGAACAGTGATTTAATTCGACGAATATTGAATCAACAGAAGATAAATCAGATTGTTTTTTACGATCACTGCCATTCGTTATTATCGTATATTCGAATAGGCAATATAACATTTCGTTTTTTATTTTCTCGAGAACGAAAATATATATGTATATAGAAACATATATAGGAAAAAAGTAGATAGAAAAAAAAAAAAAAAAGAAACGAGGCTGTCGCGTTGTTCGCGTTTGCCCCGCGAAAATGATTGTTTTCTAGCTATCGGTAAAAGGCTCGTACAACAGCAGTGGTAACGACAACACCATCAACCACAACAACAACGACAACAACAACAACAACAACAACAACAACAACAACATTGATTGATAACGTTTGAACGTAACGTCACAAACCGTTGCAGATTTGAGACGGAAAAGAACAAAGTTTGAGTCGCCCAACCTGAGGAAGTTCTTGTTGCATAGACGTCTG
>NW_006263848.1:147513-150140 GCF_000469605.1 Apis dorsata | reverse complement strand
CGCCTGTCAAAAGTTGCTTACCTTAATACGCATCCGAAAATACTTGCATTAATTTCGAGATATCACGATACATCTACATTCGTACATCACCACCGACATTCCTTAAAAAAAAAAAAAAATGTAACGCTTGCTTTGAATCGCGCGATAGCTGTGCCCACAGTTATATATCCTACATATGGACATCGATGAACGTATCCAACGGATGATCAGAAATAATTTTCGAACGTTCGAATATATATTTTTCCCATGAAATGTGAAACCGAATGTGAAACAACGTGGAACACGTTGGATCGAAAAATGAGCGAGTCGCAGGATTTTGTTACACGAATAATTGGAACCGCGCGGATACAGAGCAACGCGTACTTCTTCTTTTTCCTCCATTTTCTCTTCCTTCTCCTATCTTCATTTCACTCTTTTTTATTGCACATATTTTTTTCCTGCCGTAATAAAACGGACTGTGTATACTCGTTATTACGTTAATCGCCGTTTTTTTTATCGACACACCGCGTTTTTATATATTTTTCAAATATCGCGATATCTCCCCTTTATGAAGAGAGAGAGAGAGAGAGAGAGAGCGAGAGTGAAGGGAGTGGGATAGAGAATGTCGATTTCTCTTCATGTACGAATAGAATTGAACCATTAATAAATATTATTTTTATAATAATAATTTTAACACAAAGGTATTATTTCCTTCGTAAAAATTTACTTTGGCTTGTAATCATAATAATGAACTAACCTCGAGCACGCGATCAAATTTATAATTTACACGTGAATTCCTCGTTTTTCCACGCAAAACTGAAACGCTTGCAAATTTAATTTTCTGCGATGCCGATATTTAACGAAAATAGAAAGCTCGATCTATTTCACTTATCGCGTTCCTTGCTATAATATATATATATATATATATATATTTTTGAAATGTACACGCATGTATATATTGGAAACGGATGATCGCATATCGAATCGTTCATATCGACACAAAATCGTCCGTCAAAATTTACGTTTCATTCGCAAATTCACCAGATCCTTTTCCGTTTGCTATCGCAAAAAAAAAAAAAAAAAAAAAAAAAAAACCGGTGTGTTTACCAGCCGTGCACTGAAAGCGTGTTCTTTGTTGCAGAATATGCCCAAAAGTGGGAACAGCTATTGGTGCAGCAGCGCGATATCTTTAACGCCGCAATTGATCAAGTCAGTCAGTTTCGCGGACAATTGTTGCAAGAAGAACAGATCAGCCGGAAGATGACGAACTCGTAACTCACGATACGATTAACGTAGATTTGTTTACACGTACGCATGAGAGAGAAAGGGAGAGAGTGGAAGAGGAAGAAAGAAAGAAAGAGAGAAAGAGGGTGAACGAGAATAAACGAGTATGAGCGAGGGAAAAAATATGAGAAAAAGGTAGGAGAAAGAACACGAGTTTTACGGTTTCACGACGATTATTAGGATCAAGGACGACAATGGACGACGACTGGTGGATGGTGGGAACAACTTTCATAGGTTTGCGGCGTACTATCTTTAATTCCAAATATGCGATCACAAAGTAACCAGAACCGTTCCTTTTTTTTTCTTTCTTTCTTTCGTTCTTTCTTTCTCTCCTCCCTTTTCCACTCGATTCGTTCTCGATCGATCCTTGACTCTAAAAACTCGAAGATGAACAGAGACGACAGACGATCATCGTCCGCCCATATATATTTACCTTGCGAACCGTTTTCTACGTTTCTCCCCTCTTTTCGCCTATTTTTCTTCCTCTCCCTTTCTCCTTTTTATCCTTATCGCTAGCTTTACTATCTTACTATCTTATTTTTCCGTGGTGACACGCGCCACGCACCAAAATCATACTGTATCACTATCTTCACCTTACGTTTAATCGATCGTGTCCCGCGTGCTTCATTTCACTCGTAATCGCCTCGCAATTATCTCGTTCGAATGTCGCGAAAAACGATACGTCTCCCCCCTTCCTTCAATATACGCGGATATCAATGGATATTAATTAGATCGATGGAGATGTATACGTACGTATACGAACGAATAAATGGCAAAGTCGAATGAATTCTATTTATCTTTATTCTATCTTCTCGATCATTTCTATGTCTGTATCTAGAGAAAGAGAAAAGAAACAAAACACGCGGTACAAAATATCCTTTAAGGATCTTGCAGTTGTTTTCAAACGAACGTTTTCATCAACTGGCCGATCTAAATTGCCAAATCTATCTGTCTTAATTATCTTAATTTCAAATGAATATGTGAATGTACGCGTGCGAATATTACATACTTTTTGTCGAAAAAGAAAATGAATAAAAAGAAGAGAAATACCACATACATACGCGTAAATTTTATCCAATCTTAATAAATTTAATACGTTCAATTTGTACGCCCAAATTACATAATGATTTATCAAATACGTACTTTGAACGTTAGATTTTTGATAAATTATTTTTTAATAAATCATCCCCTTCGTAATTCGACGGTAAAAATTCGCGAGTAAACTCAAATGTTCGCGTCAACTTGAACCATGCATCGTGATAAATATGTTTCATAAATATAACAAAATAATTTTTTTAACATTCGTCTAAACATATTTCGCGTAACATATCTCTTAAGAAAAATTGATGGATCGATTTCTCTCT
>NW_006263848.1:145357-147299 GCF_000469605.1 Apis dorsata | reverse complement strand
TTTTTTTTTTTTTTTTTTTTTTTTTTTTTTTTACTATTAGAAATTACACTTGACGTTTTAAATTACGAAATCTAATCGTTTCCCCTTCAAACGCCCTTTTTCTTTTCTTTTTACCTTTCTTTCTTCCTCCCTCCCTTTCTCTCTCGCTCCCTCCCTCCCTTCCTCCCACCCTCCCTTTTTCTCTCTCTCTTTTTTCTTTCGTCTCTTTACTCAAGAATCTGGAATCGGTGTAATATCGTTTCTTATTCACGTTATCATTTGGTTTCATTTCTATATAAATATATATATATATATATTTTTTTTTATATCTTCTACAAAAAAATGAATCTTTAGTAGACACACTTTACTGAAACGCATCGAACAATGCGCGTATCTTAACGTCTTTTCTTGCGATCAATCTTATTTTTATCGATTCGATCGATCCGTGAAACCGAGTACGACACGCATAGACAGTTAGAAATAAAGAGAGAGAGAAAAAATATATACGAGTGAATGAACAAATGTGTGTGTGTGTGCATGTGTGTGTGGGCGAGTGTGCGCGCGCGCGCGCATGTGCGCGTATGCGGTGTGTGTATGCTCGTGTGTCACTGGTATAAATGAAAATGAAACGGAATGAAAGAGTATGAAAAGTCGATAAGTGGTCAACCTACGTTGTTAGCTGAATATGATTTTTATAGAAATGTATTTATATAGATAAAAACTACATCGTTATATTGCATAAAAAAAAAAAGAAAAAAAAAAAAAGAGAAATTTGCACGTCTAGTGTAAAAATTTTGTTCACTCGTGATACACGTTTTAACCGAATGCGCTTTGAAACCGATGCGAATTATCTTTGTATCGTTTTTTTCCCCCCTCCTCTCCCTATCCCCCTCCCCCCCCTGATATAGCGTCAGTAATGTTTTATTAGATTATAAAAAAAAATTATAAAAATTAAAGTTTCGTAGCAGTCGAGCATTCGATACTTTTTTTTCCTTATTATTAATCATAATAAACATAGAATCGAATAGCGAGAAGAAAAGACGTTGGAATCGATGATACGACCAGTTGAAAATAGCATGTTACGAGCGACAACTCACTTTAACGTCTATATTATTCAATAACGCATAACGCGTATCAGATGTAGGTAGATTTTTGAATACAGCGATATAGCGGTATTACTTTTCATAGACAAAAAAAAAAAAAAAAAAAAAAAAATGTTTGAACAAAGGAAAGGACGAAACAATATTATAAATCGTAGTATATGCTGTTTCTTAATTTTCCACTTTTCTTTTTTATGCGTATCGGACAAAATAATCCAGCATTGTTTTTTTTGATGAATAAAGTACGATTGGTTTGAAGCTAGATAAAAAATTTCAGACGATTCGTTTAACTACAACAAGAACATAGATCGATATAAATTAACAAAATCGTAAATAAATAAATAATACTAATAATTAAAATTATTGCAAAATACATTAACGCAGCGATTTACAAAATAAGGATTTATTAAAAATCGATGTATCTACATCGTATCGTAAAGTAACTTGTCCAGCAAGTAGCAATTAATTACACGACTATCCATAAATTTATACATTTTCAAGATACATTCAATAATATCGACATTTAAAAGTCGTCTAATTAATAATAAATATATGTTAGCTTAACGTTGTTAATTCTTACATTAGATCACAGTCTTCGATTGAGTTTCACACTGTTCGCTGTTTTTCTTTGCTGACTGTTTCATACGATAAAAAATAACAGAAATTACAAATGGAAGCATATTTTCGAATCGCATTGCCAACATTGCCACATGATTAATTCTTTAAAATGGATTCATGCATTTTATGAATTGTAAAAAAAAAAAAGGGAAAGATACATTATCTATCTTAAATATGAGAATAAAACGTATGCAATCGTACGGAAGTGGAAACGTATTTTGATCTTCTAAAAACGGGTCGTACAT